>NC_045992.1:3041942-3044442 GCF_010909765.2 Amblyraja radiata
TAAACTAACCTGAACTATGGAGGTAATGAGTTCCAAACCCCTAGCGCACTCTGCATGACATTATATTTCCTCACCACACTTCTAATCCCTCTAACAATTGCTTCAAGTGTATTCTCCTTGGTATTTGAGCTAGACAAAAGTGCTGGAGAAACTCAGCGGGAGCAGCAGCATCTATGGAGCATAGGAAATAGGCAACGTTTTGGGCCGAAACCCAAGGGAATCTATGGAGCGAAGGAAATAGGCAACGTTTCGGGCCGAAACGTTGCCTATTTCCTTCGCTCCATAGATGCTGCTGCTCCCGCTGAGTTTCTCCAGCATTTTTGTCTACCTTCGATTTTCCAGCATCTGCAGTTCCTTCTTAACCACAAATCTCATGCAGGGTCAAGGTGACAGAATAGTCCTTCACCCCCACCCCCCCAATGGACATTACTCAACACCACTTCCACCTGAGGTCTGGCTGCAATTGATTTCACAGCAGTAGGTAGTGTATATATATGGTATGCGCTATTCCCGACATAAGGCTGGAGAAATAACCCAGTTAGATTGTGTGATTTGCCACTAAATAAGCTGGCTGATTAGTAGTCTCAGTGTGCTGGAGGTTCCATAATGATTCTTCCACAAATGCCACTGACTGACGCATGCTATAATCACTCTGCTAGATTTAATGGTGTTAGGAATGTGATTCTTAGCATTTACTGTGCAGGTGAAGCTTTATGGCTTTTTCCCGCTTGCTGATGCATGTTTTTAGAAGTGATTTGTCCAGGACGATGGCCCTGCATTATCAGGCCTTTAAGGTGAAATCATTTGTTGCTGACTGATAGAAATGTACGATTCAATTGTGCAACATAGACTCTCGTCTTCACTGAAACTCTGGGGGTGAAAAAAAACAGGGGACAAATCATGTACACAAATTCTGAAGAAGGGTCTCGACCCGAAACGTCACCTATTCCTTCGCTCCATAGATGCTGCCTCACCCGCTGAGTTTCTCCAGCATTTTTGTCTACCTTCGATTTTTCCAGCATCTGCAGTTCTTTCTTAAACATGTACACAAATTATATTAGTTTAGTTTAGCTTAGCTTCGTAGACACAAACAGTTGGAATAACTCAGCGGGACAGGCAGCACCTCTAGAGAGGAGGAATGAGTGACCTTTCGGGTCGAGACCCTTCTTCAGACTGGTTACCTTGGCTTAGTTTAGTTTAGTTTAGAGATACAGGATGGAAACAGGTCCTTTGGCCCACTCGGTCCGCGCCGACCAACAATCACCCGTACACTAATTCTATCCTACACACCAGGGACAATTCACAGAAGCCAATTAACCTACGAACCTGCACGTCTTTGGAATGATGGAGGAAACCAGAGCACCTGGAGAAAACCCACGTGGTCGCAGGGAGAACGTGCAAACTCCGTACAGTCAGCGCCCGTACTGTTGAACTTTCTCTGGAGATTCTCCTGTGAAGTACCTTGCAGCATCTTGCCACAGTGAAGATGTTCCTGTCTGGTGCCTACTCCAAATCAGACATGAATTGCCCAGTGCTTTAGCCCTTGGAGTGCAAATTCACCAAAGCTACAGAAACCAGCCAAGAGTCATTCTGCACCAGTGGCGCAAGAAAACCAGAACATAGCAGGATTTGGCCGAAGCAGCCAATCTTGGTTATTATCTAAACCAACAACCTTTAGCTGAACATAAAATCCTCGCAAATCTTCTCCACACCCTTTCCAGCTTGGCAACATCTTTCCTACAACATGGTGACCAAAATTGAACACAATACTCTAAATATGGCCTCACCAACGTCTTACAAAACTGTAACATGACTTCTGAACTTCTGAGCTCATTATTCTGACTCAGGAAGGCCAATGTGCCAAAAGCCACCTTCTCTACCTTTGATGCCAATTACAATGAAATCACATTGATGGTGGTATCTACAGTGGCTGCATAACAGCATGAAGCCCAGTCCCTCAGTATCAGAAGGCAGATAGTCAGTAAGGACCAACTTATTAGCAGGACAACAGGTCTTCTGTGGTCTAAGTTTCCTTCCCAACGAGGCAAACATAACATCTGAAGATTGCCTTCCACAACAGTGAAGAATGCTGTGGTGGATGTTTGTGCTAAACTCTATTGTGTATGTGTTTTCTTTTTTTACGTGTATCGCTGCTGGCAAATTCATTTCACTGCACCTTCGTGCATGTGACGAATAAAATTGACTTTGTGTAGTGTACCTGTTCTTGATTAGTACGGGTAATACTGGATGTTTTCAAGGGAGAGTTAGATTTAATATAGAAACATAGAAAATAGGTGCAGGAGGAGGCCATTCAGACCTTCGAGCCAGCACCGCCATTCATTGTGATCATGGCTGATCGTCCCCTATCAATAACCCGTGCCTGCCTTCTTCCCATATCCCTTGATTCCACTAGTCCCTAGAGCTCTATCTAACTCTCTCTTAAATACATCCAGTGACTTGGCCTCCACTGCCCTCTGTGGCAGGGAATTCCATAAATTCA
>NC_045992.1:3046942-3204521 GCF_010909765.2 Amblyraja radiata
CAAGCTGATTATCTGAGACGCTGTGTTTTACAAAACCTACTGCATGAAGCAGAACAATCGCTAAATTGGTCCCACGGCTTACTCACAGAATTTACTGGCAATTTACTAATTCCTTCACAGATTAAGATCAGCTGTTTTCTCAATGTCTGTAAGCAAGTGACCAACAAGAAAAGTCATTATTTAATCCTGATCCTCTGTCATGTCACCTCCTCGCTATGTACAGCATACCCATAAAAGACAACAGTGTCATTATAAACTTCCAAGACTCTGATCATGCCTCATAATTAGCGCAAAGATAAAATTAAGCAATTACTGAAACCACAGTGATAGAGTACAGTGATATAAGCAATTTAAGATTTATAGTGTTATTATAATTGATGTTATTTAAATATTTGCCCTGTAGTGAAGTAGGTCTATTGTCCCTCAATGTAGACAGTGAATAAGCCATTTGACATTTCAATGTATGAGCTGATTCAAAGAAAGACATATATAGTTATCACCATTTATTTAAATACTGTGCAGTGCAAAAATAAATGGCAGATTTTGTTACTAAGTATTTTTTTCCATTCTTGGCTACAATCCTCTCCTGAAAGTTTGTGCATAATTATTAATGTAATTGCATAACAGGGTTTGTGCATACACACACACGCACAGAGGACTATCTTTGATTTGCTGGCTTTACCTTGCACTAAACGTTATTCCCTTATCGTGTACCTATACACTGCAAATGGCTCGATTGTAATCATGTATCGTCTTTCCACTGACCTGATAGCACGCAACAAAAGCTTTTCACTGTACCTCGGTACACATGACAATAAACTAAACTGAACTGAACAGACACACACACACCACAAACACAAAGATCAAACACGGAGAGGACTATCTTTGATCGGACTTTACCTTGCATTAGAAACATAGAAACATAGAAATTAGGTGCAGGAGTAGGCCATTCGGCCCTTCGAGCCTGCACCGCCATTCAATATGATCATGGCTGATCATCCAACTCAGTGTCCCGTACCTGCCTTCTCTCCATACCCTCTGATCCCCTTAGCCACAAGGGCCACATCTAACTCCCTCTTAAATATAGCCAATGAACTGGCCTCGACTACCCTCTGTGGCAGAGAGTTCCAGAGATTCACCACTCTCTGTGTGAAAAAAGTTCTTCTCATCTCGGTTTTAAAGGATTTCCCCCTTATCCTTAAGCTGTGACCCCTTGTCCTGGACTTCCCCAACATCGGGAGCAATCTTCCTGCATCTAGTTGTCCAACCCCTTAAGAATTTTATAAGTTTCTATAAGATCCCCTCTCAATCTCCTAAATTCTAGAGAGTATAAACCAAGTCTATCCAGTCTTTCTTCATAAGACAGTCCTGACATCCCAAGAATCAGTCTGGTGAACCTTCTCTGCACTCCCTCTATGGCAATAATGTCCTTCCTCAGATTTGGAGACCAAAACTGTATGCAATACTCCAGGTGTGGTCTCACCAAGACCCTGTACAACTGTAGTAGAACCTCCCTGCTCCTATACTCAAATCCTTTTGCTATGAAAGCTAACATACCATTCGCTTTCTTCACTGCCTGCTGCACCTGCATGCCTACTTTCAATGACTGGTGTACCATGACACCCAGGTCTCGCTGCATCTCTCCTTTTCCTAGTCGGCCACCATTTAGATAATAGTCTGCTTTCCTGTTTTTGCCACCAAAATGGATAACCTCACATTTATCCACATTATACTGCATCTGCCAAACATTTGCCCACTCACCCAGCCTATCCAAGTCACCTTGCAGTCTCCTAGCATCCTCCTCACAGCTAACACTGCCCCCCAGCTTAGTGTCATCCGCAAACTTGGAGATGTTGCCTTCAATTCCCTCATCCAGATCATTAATATATATTGTAAATAGCTGGGGTCCCAGCACTGAACCTTGCGGTACCCCACTAGTCACTGCCTGCCATTGTGAAAAGGACCCGTTTACTCCTACTCTTTGCTTCCTGTTTGCCAGCCAGTTCTCTATCCACATCAATACTGAACCCCCAATGCCGTGTGCTTTAAGTTTGTATACTAATCTCTTATGTGGGACCTTGTCGAAAGCCTTCTGGAAGTCCAGATACACCACATCCACTGGTTCTCCCCTATCCACGCTACTAGTTACATCCTCGAAAAATTCTATAAGATTTGTCAGACATGATTTACCTTTTGTAAATCCATGCTGACTTTGTCCAATGATTTCACCACTTTCCACATGTGCTGCTATCCCATCTTTAATAACTGACTCTAGCAGTTTCCCCATTACCGATGTTAGACTAACTGGTCTGTAATTCCCCGTTTTCTCTCTCCCTCCCTTCTTAAAAAGTGGGGTTACGTTTGCTACCCGCCAATCCTCAGGAACTACTCCAGAATCTAAAGAGTTTTGAAAGATTATTACTAATGCATCCACTATTTCTGGAGCTACTTCCTTAAGTACTCTGGGATGCAGCCTATCTGGCCCTGGGGATTTATCGGCCTTTAATCCATTCAATTTACCCAACACCACTTCCCGGCTAACCTGGATTTCACTCAATTCCTCCAACTCCTTTGACCCGCAGTCCCCTGCTATTTCCGGCAGATTATTTATGTCTTCCTTAGTGAAGACGGAACCAAAGTAGTTATTCAATTGGTCCGACATATCCTTGTTCCCCATGATCAACTCACCTGTTTCTGACTGCAAGGGACCTACATTTGTTTTAACTAATCTCTTTCTTTTCACATATCTATAAAAACTTTTGCAGTCAGTTTTTATGTTCCCTGCCAGTTTTCTTTCATAATCTATTTTCCCTTTCCTAATTAAGCCCTTTGTCCTCCTCTGCTGGTCTCTGAATTTCTCCCAGTCCTCCGGCATGCTGCTTTTTCTGGCTAATTTGTACGCATCAACCTTCGCTTTGATACTATCCCTGATTTCCCTTGTTATCCACGGATGTACTACCTTCCCTGATTTATTCTTTTGCCAAACTGGGATGAACAATTTTTGTAGTTCATCCATGCAGTCTTTAAATGTCTTCCATTGCATATCCACCGTCAACCCTTTTAGAATTAATTGCCAGTCAATCTTGGCCAATTCACGTCTCGTACCCTCAAAGTTACCTTTCTTTAAGGTCAGAACCATTGTTTCTGAATTAACAATGTCACTCTCCATCCTAATGAAGAACTCAACCATATTATGGTCACTCTTGCCCAAGGGGGCACGTACAACAAGACTGCTAACTAACCCTTCCTCATTACTCAATACCCAGTCTAAAATAGCCTGCTCTCTCGTTGGTTCCTCTACATGTTGATTTAGATAACTATCCCGCATACATTCCAAGAAATCCTCTTCCTCAGCACCCCTGCCAATTTGATTCACCCAATCTATATGTAGATTGAAGTCACCCATTATAACGGTTTTGCCTTTGTCGCACGCATTTCTAATTTCCTGTTTGATACCATCTCCAACTTCACTACTACTGTTAGGTGGCCTGTACAAAACACCCACCAGCGTTTTCTGCCCCTTAGTGTTTCGCAGCTCTACCCATACCGATTCCACATCCTCCAAACTAATGTCCTTCCTTTCCATTGCGTTAATCTCCTCTCTAACCAGCAACGCTACCCCACCTCCTTTTCCTTTTTCTCTATCCCTCCTGAATATTGAATATCCCTGGATGTTCAGCTCCCAGCCTTGGTCACCCTGGAGCCATGTCTCTGTGATCCCAACTATATCATAGTCTTAATAGCTATCCGCACATTCAACTCATCCACCTTATTACGAATGCTCCTTGCATTGAGACACAAAGCCTTCAGGCTTGTTTTTACAACACTCTTACCCCTTATACAATTATGTTGAAAAGTGGCCCTTTTTGATTTTTGCCCTGGTTTTGTCTGCCTGCCACTTTTACTTTTCACCTTGCTACCTATTGCTTCTACCCTCATTTTACACCCCTCTGTCTCTACGCTCACACATTTAAGAAACCCTTTCCCTTTAACTCCATCCTCCACTATCCCATTCGACACCCCACCCCCCTTATTCAGTTTAAAACCACCCGTGTAGCAGTGGCAAACCTGCCTGCCAGAATGCTGGTCCCACACCTGTTAAGATGCAATCCGTCCCTTTTGTACAGTTCCCCCTTACCCCAAAACAGATCCCAGTGATCTAAGAATTAAAGTTATTCCCTTATCATGTATCGATACACTTTAAATGGCTTGTGTAAGAAAGAACTGCAGATGCTGGTTTAAATCGAAGGTAGACACAAAATGCTGGAGTAACTCAGCTGGTGAGGCAGCATCTCTGGAGAGAAGGGATGGGGACGTTTCGGGTCGAGACCCTTCTTCGTCTGAAGAAGCGTCTTGACCCAAAACGTCGCCCATTCCTTCTCTCCAGAGATGCTGCCTCACCAGCTGAGTTACTCCAGCATTTTGTGTCTACCTGTAAATGACTTGATTGTAATCATATATCATCTTTCCACTGACAGGATAGCACTCAATAAAAGCTTTTCACTGTACCTTGGTACACATGACAATAAACCAAACTGTACGCATACCACACATGCGCACCACACACGCGCGCGCGCGCACACACACATGCACAAACATACAAGCACACACACACATGCACACACACACACACCACAAACACACCACATGCACACAAACATACACACACACAAATACAAACACACCATACACACACAAACATACACACGCACACACATGCACACACACACACATATACAAACACACCACACAAACATACACACACACACACACACATACACACACACACAAACACACAAACACACGCACACACACACACATACACAAACACACGCGCACAAACATACAAGCACACACACATACACAAACACACCACAAACACACCACATGCGCACAAACATACAAACACACCACACACACACACAAACATACACACGCACACACATGCACACACACACACATATACAAACACACCACACACACACACACAAACATACACACACGCACACACATATACAAACACACACACACACGCACACACACACACACGCACATATACAAACACACCACACACACGTGCGCACAAACATACACACACGCACACACATACACCCACACACACATACGCACACAAGCGCGCGCGCGCACACACACACGCATGCACACGTGCACAAACATACACACACATACTGCGCAAAAGCACACAGGGAACAACGAGCAGTTGGGATGACTGACTCTACAGTGATTGGAATTTGATGCAGTCAGCTTTTCTATATGGTGCAGTGGAAGGATATTGATTAAAGATCTTTTGAAAAGCTGACATCTTGTGTTTATTGGTGCAAAGAACAAAAAGTGAAGACAAGTTGCTGGAGGAAGGTCTCATTAAAACGACACTGGTTTCAGCTGGAAGTAATGACTGCAGTACCACCCGGTTCCTATTCCTGTTATAACTTTATGGATTTTGTTGTATAGATCCATTTTGCTGCTGATGTGCATGGTTTTGTTGCTGTAATCAAGTCTTCCCCTCCCTTACAATGGAAAATCTGTGAAAATAAATCCCAGATTGTTTTTGAAAATTGAACACCACCACTCTCTCTGGAGGAATAATTATTTGCTTGTTACACCAGCAACATCAGATATGGATTCTTAGTCGCTAGAGATAACAGTGATATTTGGAGCTGAGGAACGGACTCCGTCCAAAAATGCAATGTGAACACGCTAGATCTCCAAACTAAACACATCGCAGACAGCTGATGCAAGCAATATATTGGAATTATTAAAAATAACCAACCTACCACTATTATAAATACCACTGTTCCCTTTTTCTGACAATTTTGCTTTTTACTTGAGAGTTAACAGCATTCACAAGGTCAATGTTGAAAACAAACTTGTCTGCTGTGCACCTTATGTGTAGGAAGGAACTGCAGATGCTGGCTAAAACCACAATAGACACAAAATGCAGGACAGGCAGCATCTCTGGTGAGATGGAATGGGTGACGTTTCTGGTCGAGACCATTCTTCAGACGAGCCCAGTGTGGGAGATATCAGAGTGCGGGCATCTTCAGAGGTCCACCATCCGAACGTGTGGATGGCAGGCAGACTGGTCCAATTCCCAGAAAATTTTTCCTTACGAATGGAGAGGCACTGCAGCAATGCCTGGTATATTCTATTTCTGTACACACACCAAGTGTGTACAAGTAAAATGGATGAAGGGGTGCCAATGGATGTGGTGTATCTAGACTTTCAGAAAGCTTTTGATAAGGTCCCACACGGGAGACTGGTGACTAAAATTAGAGCACATGGTATTGAAGGTAGGGTGTTGACATGGATAGAAAATTGGTTGGCAGACCGGAAGCAAAGAGTAGGAGTGAACAGGTCCTTTTCAGAATGGCAGGCAGTGGCGAGTGGAGTGCCACAAGGCTCGGTGTTGGGGCCGCAACTGTTTACCATATATATTAATGATTTGGAAGTGGGAATTTGGAGCAACACTAGCAAGTTTGCAGATGACACAAAACTGGGTGGCAGTGTGAACTGTGAAGAGGATGTTAGGAGGTTGCAGGGTGACCTGGACAGGTTGAGTGAGTGGGCAGATGCAGTATAATATAGGTAAATGTGAAGTTATTCACTTTGGTGGCAAAAACAAGGGAGCAGATTATTACCTCAATGGGGTTAGGTTAGGTAAGGGGGATGTACAGTGAGAACTGGGTGTCCTTGTACACCGGTCACTGAAAGTTGGCGTGCAGGTACAGCAGGCAGTGAAGAAAGCTAATGGAATGTTGGCCTTCATAACAAGAGGATTCCAGTATAGGAGAAAAGAGGTTCTTCTGCAGTTGTATAGGGCTCTGGTGAGACCACATCGGGAGTATTGTGTACAGTTTTGGTCTCCTAATTTGAGGAAGGACATCCTTATGATTGAGGCAGTTCAGCGTAGGTTCACAAGA
This sequence comes from Amblyraja radiata, assembly GCF_010909765.2. Classification (NCBI taxonomy): domain Eukaryota; kingdom Metazoa; phylum Chordata; class Chondrichthyes; order Rajiformes; family Rajidae; genus Amblyraja; species Amblyraja radiata. The sequence continues at coordinate 3,053,884 of NC_045992.1, forward strand.
TTGATCCCTGGGATGGTGGGACTGTCATATGAGGAACAATTGAAAAGACTAGGCTTGTATTCACTGGAGTTTAGAAGGATGAGGGGGTATCTTATAGAAACATATAAAATTATAAAAGGACTGGACAAGCTAGATGCAGGAAAAATGTTCCCAATGTTGGGCGAGTCCAGAACCAGGGGCCAGTCTTAGAATAAAGGGAAGGTCATTTAAAACTGAGGTGAGAAAAAACAATTTCACCCAGAGAGTTGTGAATTTATGGAATTCCCTGCCACAGAGGGCAGTGGAGGCCAAATCACTGGATGGATTTAAGAGAGAGTTAGAAAAAGCTCTAGGGGCTAGTGGAGTCAAGGGATATGGGGAGAAGGCAGGCACGGGTTATTGATTGGGGACGATCAGCCATGATCACAATGAATGGCGGTGCTGGCTCAAAGGGCCGAATGGCCTCCTCCTGCACTTATTTTCTATGTTTCTATGTTTCTAACAACATTTGAAACACACTTGAACAGGTAGGAAAGGTTGAGAGAGATATGGGGCAAACTCGGGCATGTGGGATGATGGGGCATCTTGGACCGCTTGGGTAAGTTGGGCCAAAAGGCGCATTTTCATGCTGTATGACTGTATGACTCTCTGGCAGTGTACAGCAGATACTAGCCCTCTGTCTGACCCATAACGACTGCCCCAAACATGATGCCAAGTTAAACTAACCTCCTCTGCTAGAAACATAGAAACATAGACAATAGGTGCAGGAGTAGGCCATTCGGCCCTTCGAGCCTGCACCGCCATTCAATATGATCATGGCTGATCATCCAACTCAGTATCCTGTACCTGCCTTCTCTCCATACCCCCTGATCCCTTTAGCCACAAGGGCCACATCTAACTCCCTCTTAAATATAGCCAATGAACTGGCCTCAACTACCTTCTGTGGCAGAGAGTTCCACAGATTCACCACTCTCTGTGTGAAAAATGTTTTCCTCATCTCGGTCCTAAAAGATTTCCCCCTTATCCTTAAACTGTGACCCCTTGTTCTGGACTTCCCCAACATTGGGAACAACCTTCCTGCATCTAGCCTGTCCAACCCCTTAAGAATTTTGTAAGTTTCTATAAGATCCCCCCTCAATCTTCTAAATTCTAGCGAGTACAAGCCGAGTCTATCCAGTCTTTCTTCATATGAAAGTCCTGACATCCCAGGAATCAGTCTGGTGAACCTTCTCTGTACTCCTTCTATGGCAAGAATGTCTTTCCTCAGATTAGGAGACCAAAACTGTACGCAATACTCCAGGTGTGGTCTCACCAAGGCCCTGTACAACTGCTTGGGAGAGACATCAACTAGCATCAGAAGCAGAGGCTCCACCTGCTGGTCTCTCCCTCACACTGCAACTGCCCACAGCCAGTGTTGTTCAGGTATCAGAATTCTTGCAGCAGGAACTCCAAAGGCAGCCAGGTCTCCAGGAATGGCTTGGAATAGCCTGGACATCAATATTAATCGACGGCTGCAAGCAAACCAAAAGGATAAGAAAAAGCGGAAGCAACTACTTGCAAAGAGTTTAAGAAGGAACTGCAGATGCTGGAAAATCGAAGGTACACAAAAAAGCTGGAGAAACTCAGCGGGTGCAGCAGCATCTATGGAGCGAAGGAAATAGGCAATGTTTCAGGCCGAAACCCTTCTTCAGACTTGCAAAGAGTGATGGACACTCCCCACCATCGAAGGGATTGACAGGACTCGCTGCCTCAAAAAGGTAGCCAGCATTTGGGGAGGAGGCAGAAACGGGGTACTGATTGTGGATGATCGGCCATGATCACATTGAATGGCTTGAAGGGCCGAATGGCCTTCTCCTGCACCTATTGTCTATTTTGTGTCTGTATGAGAACAGTTATCCTTGCGTCTGAAGAAGGGTCTCGACCCGAAATGTCACCCAATCTTTCTATCAAGAGAAGCTGCCTATCCCGCTGAGTTACTCCAGCATTTTATGTCTATCTTTAGTTTAAACCAGTATCTGCAGTTCCTTCCTACACATCCATGCTCCCATTTCCGAGCTACACTGGCTTCATGGATGGATATTCACACACAGTTCCTCCCCTGACATCATACTTCTCCCACAGACTTTATAACTAAACTGCCGACAGACATCAACACTATGCCTTTAACATCAGGGAGATAGATGTTCTTATCCTATCTCCTGGATCAGAGTCCACAATGAACAATATGGAGAATACGATCTAGCTCCTCAAATACATTCTGACCTGAAGCAATTCTTTCAGACACTGATCCCAGAGTAACTGGAGTCTCTAACGGTTCAGAACTTTAATGAAAAAAGCCACAGATAAGGAAACTTCTCATTTCTTCAACAGTGTAGGACTTCTTCTTATCGAGCCCACACACAAGATTAGAAGTTGTTCAGCCAGAGCTGAACACACATCTTGGCAATAGACAAAAGTGCTGGGGAAACTCAGCGGGTGCAGCAGCATCTATGGAGTGAAGGAAATAGGCAACGTTTCGGGACGAAACGTTGCCTATTTCCTTCGCTCCATAGATGCTGCTGCACCCGCTGAGTTTCTCCAGCACTTTTGTCTACCTTCGATTTTCCAGCATCTGCAGTTCCTTCTTAAACACTTCTCGGCATCTGCATACAATGGTGTCCATCTTGTGCTTCTTGTGCGTGGTGGTGGAAAGATTGGTGTAAACTGGGCCGCGACGTGAATGCTCTTTCCTTGACCCCAGTTTAGGACTGAGCTATTTCCTAATTATCTGTACTTTAGGCCCTAGAACAATACAGCACAGGAACAGGCCCTTCTGCCCACAATGTCTGTGATGAACATGATACCAAGATCAATTAATCTCATTTATTTGCAAATGATCCATTTGCCTCCATTCCATGCATATGCATGTGCCCATCGAAATCCCTCTTAGATGACACTATGATATCTGTCTTCGCCACCATCTCTGGCACTCACCAACCTTCATCAAACCCAATTCACCCACTCCCATCAACTGCAACAAAGACACACACTCAGTCAAACATGATGATGGACAGAAAGTGCTGGAGTAACTCAGCGGGTCAGATTCAGATTCAATCTATATTGTCATTGTGCAGTGTACAGTACAGAGACAACGAAATGCAGTTAGCATCTCACCCAGAAGAGCCAACATAGAATAATGAACAGTAAAATAAAATAAAATATATATATCTCTGTCTAAAAAGGGTGACGTTTCCGGTCGAGACCCTTCTTCAGAAGCAAGGATAATTGATCTCATACAAATAGACACAAAATGCTGGAGTAACTCAGCGGGTCAGGCAGCAACTCTGGAGGAAGGATGGGTGACATTTCTGGTTGGAACATGTGAAAGATGGCAATTCAGACTGTGCAGCCCTTCCTCAGAGTTTCATGAGAACGCCAGCCTAGATTATGTCTGTGTGGTGAGATTTGAACACGGACTCGTAACTCAGACAAGAGCAACCTATCATTAAACCAAGGCTGCGGCTTGAAGCATTGCAATTACAGACAAGTAAAGACAACTCAGAGAACTCCTGTTGTGTTGATTGAAGGTGTGGATCGAGCGGAGAATAAGGTAGAGGTGAGGTCCATTGCAGGTGAGTTACTCCAGCATGTGGCGCTTATCTTTTCGAGGCCGCTCAGCTTTTGCATTCAGTGCCTGTGGCACTTTGTGTGACGTTGCTCTCATCTCTCTTCACACTTTGAAGTTCAGACTCACTTGATTGAAGAACAAGAAAGGTTAACTCCCAAATCAAATCCAATCATCTAAATTTGATGTGGAGGTTGTTCAATTCGATTCAAACGCTTCTCTATATTTGTACAAGCTTTGGAAGTTAAGTTTGATTCCTGCCTCCAGCCTCCAGGAATCGAATGGCTTCGAAAAACAAAAGTGCATAAAATATGCAATCTTTAAATTATGACATAGTGACACAAATAACTCAGTGGGTCAGCTAGGGAACACAGATAGGCGATGTTTCGGCTGGGACTCTTTCGACATGATGCATATGTTTTGAAGGGTAGGTTACACAACCTACCCTGTATCATGGATTAACATGATACAATAAATGATCATTGAATCATTGAACCCTGAAAGTTATTTGCATATATAGAGCTCTTGACTTTCAGAATCAAATCCAAGAACATAGACTATAGAACAGTGCGGGACATGAACAGGCCCTTTGGTCCATGACCAACTCTTACCTGCCTGCATAGAATCGATATCCTCCAACATATCCATATGCCTCTGCAAAAGTCTTCTAAACGCCACTACCGTATCTGCCTCCACCATCACCCCTGGCATCACGTTCCAGGTCTATCACCCTCTGTACAAAAAAACTTGTCCCGAGCATCTCCGTTAAGCTTTGCCCCTCTCATCGAAAAGCTGCACTCTCTAGTATTTGATATTTCCATCCTGGGAAAAAGGTCCACCCTATCAGTCTGCCTTCTCTATGCCCCTGTTCCACTAATTCAATTTAATTCACTCCTGCCTTATTTGAATGTTCAATGCAGTATATCTGTTTCACTCCCTTAGATTGGATTGTTGAAAAATTAAGCTAAGAGTGGAAGAATGTACATAGTGATATGTGTGGGATGAAACTGCAGATGCTGCTTTAAACCAAAGATAGACACAAATGTGATTAATGCCGATTAATTTTTGAGTCTACTGAAGGATCCTGTTCTGAAATGTCCATTCCCTCCACAGATGCTGCCTGACCCTCCAGCACTTTTTGTTTTGCACACGATTCCAATATCTGCATTTTCTTGAAGATAGGAACTGCAGATGCTGGTTTACACCGAAGATAGACACAAAATGCTGTAGTAACTCAGCGGGACAAGCAGCATCTCGGGATGAAGGAATGGGTGCGTTTCTGGGTCGAGTCCCATCTTCAGACTGAAGAAGGGTCTCGACCCGAAACGTCACCCATTCCTTCTCTTCAGAGATGCTGCCTGTCCCGCTGTATTACTACAGCATTGGGGTGGGAGATTGTAACCTTCACGTGGCCGCCCTGTTTCAACGAATGCAATCAACCTGGCGTGCACAATCAAATAAAGTCAAATTGAACAAGTTGTTCCACAACTTTAGGCTGTGCACGCCATACGCAAGAAGAAGACAACTACAGCATTTGTGTCTGTCTCTCTACCTCGGTGTCCTTTTAAGAATAGAGTCCAGAACAGTAAATTCTTCAGTTCAGAGGTGCTGACCAGAAACATTAAGTCTACTTCTCTCTATGGGTGTGACCTATCCTGCTGACCACATCCACCATTTTACATAAAACATATTAAAGTGTGTTTACCGTAAATGTTTAGTATTTTGCCTCATTCCTTGTGTCTTCAGTTAATATTGCAGTCAGATAATTAAGTTACTTTAAAAATATTTAGGCACGTATTGGATAATCAACATTTATGGACTGCAATGTTTAATTATCCTAAGAAAATTATTAGTTAAAGTCTAATTGATGACACACAGATGAGCAAATCTGTGATATATTATTTTTATTAAATTCAAGCAGCAATGGGTATATATGGATCCAATATATTATATTAATGACATTATAATTATTTACATCAGTTAAAAGATATTAACTGCTATTAAATATTAATATTGCTCATTTTGTTCATACATCTGAGAGAAATGTAATGTAATGTTTGGAGGATATTAATACTCAATGCCATTGAGTAGAAGCAATGCCATTAGTAATGTCCACCAAAGCAATCTAACAACTCAATCAGCTAAGGACATTAAAGTTATATAATGTCAGTCGGTCCCCTGTAAACATACGATGGGCATTCATCAGTGATGCAATGACTAAAATGCATAACGCATTTACGGTAGGACTCGTCTCTTTTTCCATTCAGACAGATTGCCGCACCTGGATATGTGGCTCAAGCTCAAATAAGCACAAACCACAACCTTCTGTACAAGTTCTTCTTCTTCTTTTGTGTGGCATGCACAGCCTAAAGTTGTAGGACAACTTGTTCTATTTGATCATCTGTTTGTGCACGTCGAGTTGATTGCATTAGTCGAAACAGGGCAGACCATGTGAAGGTTGCAATCTTCCACCCCTGTACAAGTTGAAACCAAGTAAAAGTTGAACGTACAGTGCAGCACATGAACAAGCCCTTTTACCCACAATGTATGTACTGAACATGAAGCCAATCCACTCTGCCTGCACTTGAGCCATATCCCTCCATTTTCTGCATATCCATGGGGCCTATCTACAAGCCATTAAAATGTCACTATCCTATCTGTGGCACAATTACCCCAGGCAGAACGTTCCAGGCACCCACCAACCTCTGTGTAAAAAATGTTCCCCTTCTGGCATCAATGCAACACTCTCTAGTCTTTAACATTTTCACCTGGATACAAGGTTCTGAATGTCTACTCTATCTATGCCTCTCACAATTTTACATACTTCTATCGGGTCTCGCCTCAACCTGTGACACTCCAGAGAAGACACTATGTCTGCTCTTCAATTAAGAAGATTAAAACATTTTGTAGTCCCCTCTTTTACATGGGAAAACACAATGAATACCTTAAAGCTGGTAATAGAACAATTTTCGACAGAAAATAGTGACAATCTTCTTCTGCTTCGACATTCCCGTGTGATCGAGGATGATGTGCTTTCACTCCAGTTTTGTGGGTTCTGAATGGACGAACTTTATTGTCACATGCATCCTTTGTGATATCCTTTGTTTTGCAAGGTACTCAAGGTATGCAAATAGTCACCACACAAAGGCCTAAACAGCAACCTCTGGTGACCTTGCCCACCACCCAAGGTTTCCATTAGGTCACTGGAGGTTTTAGTCAGTCTCCCTAATGGTTTAAAGTGGTCGAGGCTTCATCTAGGTTGCTGCTATTTTTTCATCATGTTTAAAACTGGCCTCGACTAAAAATAGGTTGCCGTTTTAAAAATCAATAATTTTTTCGTCGCAGGTCTAGTCGAAGCCGGTTTTCTTCATAGTCGAGGAAGGTTTTCAACATGTGCGTGGGAGGTTGTAGGAGGTTGCAGGTCACCTCGACCTTGATTTTTTTTTGGGTGGCGGGCAAGGTCACCAGAGGTTGCTGTTTAGGTCTCCTAAACGGGACAGGGGCTTAACAGTGCCAGAGACCCGGGTTTGATCCTGACTATGGGTGCCATCTGTACATTCTCCCCTTGACTGCATGGGCTTTCTCCAGATGCTTTGGTTTCCTCCCTCACTCCAAAGACATACAGGTTTGTAGGTTAATCTGGCTTCAGTAAAAATTGAAAAGTCCCCAGGATGGATAAGTATAGGATAGTGCTAGTGTATAGGGATCGCTGGTCGGCATGGACTCGGTGGGCCTGTTTCCGTTCTGTATCTCTAAATTAAACTCTGTGACTCTATGAACCATCACTGGGTCAGCTTTGAACAAAATGGGCTTAAAAATACAGGATTAAATACAGTTTAAAAATGATACCGTTTCTGAGATTCTAGCACTGTAAACGAAAAGGAACAATTTGCAAGCAATGCTTGTTATTGTTTGCTAAAACATTTTTATGAAGTATTGAAAGCAGGCTTACAGTGCCCCCTACCATAACATAGCACATGGTATTAAAAGAAAATTGATGTATTGAAATTGGGCTTGAGTTTTGCTGTTTTACTTTTGCATAGTTTAAGGGAGTTAAAAGCTTTCTAGTTTTTAAATCGGTGTTTTGTACGCAGTATTCATAACTAAAACAAAGTTTACTCAAGACATTTCAGTCACATTGATGTGTAACTTGTAACTTTTAATTATTTCTATGACAAAGCTACTTTCTTTCAAGTGATGGTGAGCGTATTACTTTTCAACACCTTTCCGATCAGTTTTAATTTAGATACAGCGAGGAAACAGGCCCTTCGGCCCACACTGACCAGTGATCCCCACACTAACACGATCCTACACACACTAGGGACAATTTATATTTATACCAAGCCAATGAACCTACAAACCTGTATGTCTTTGGAGTGTGGGAGGAAACCGAAGATCTCGGAGAAAACCCACGGGGAGAACGTAAAAACTACGTAGACAGCACCCATGGTCAGGATTGAACCCGGGTCTCCGACGCTGTAAGGCAGCAACCCCATCACACACTCACATTGATTTTTGTTTTAACCATCATCATGCAACTAACATCCACCAGACAAATGCCACTGGTTTGTACCCTTTGTTCATAGCTGGAATTCTTCAAACAAAATGAAATTTATGGATTAGAAAAAGGAGTTTTTTTAATCAATGAAAACTCTCCAAATCCTAGATTTCCCATCAGCTTTAAGGTTCTTTTGTTTCTTAATCATTTTAAATTGAAAAATCAAGCCCGAATTACAGAACAAAATGCTCAAGTATTATTATATAAATATCTGATCTCTTAGAACATTTATTTTGTTAAACCATTGGCTTGTAAACTTACGATGTGGAAAAAAAGGTTGAATATGATTGTTGAGGATGACTACTTGACATAAATGGAATCATTCTCCGTTGACATGGGATTCCATGTTCTGATTATATCACAGAACTTTTCAATTAAAATGTGAGACATTGCCCTTGATCTCGTGTAATTTAGACTGTCTTTACCCATGTAAATTGAATTCTCAAGCCTTTAAGAACACTTGAATGAGGCTCTTGCTTTTCATTATCCTCAAACCAAACGGGTGTCGGAAGCAAAAGACGTACTGCAGCTTAATAGGACTTTGGTGAGGCAGCATCTGGAGCATTGTGTGCAGTTCTGGTTGCCCCATTACAGGAAAGAGATGGAGGCTTTGTAGAGGGTACAGAAAAGACTTGCCAGAATGCTGTCTGGATTAGAGGGTATTTGCTATGTGGTGTTGGACACAGCCATCAGGCTATTAAACTCAACTCAAACAAAACTCTGAACATTAATAGCCCATTATCTGTTTATTTGCACTTTATCTGTTTTATTTATTCATGTGTGTATATATTTATATAATGACATATAGACACACTAATCTGTTCTGTATTCATGCCTTCTATATTCTGTTGTGCTGAAGCAAAGCAAGAATGTCATTGTCCTATCTGGGAAACATGACAATAAACCCTCTTGAATCTTGAACATACTTGGATTGTCAGAGGTTGAGGGGTGGCCTGATAGAAGTATACAAAGTAACGAAAGGCATAAGAAGGATAGGAGACTGGAACTTTTTTCCCTGGTGGTGTTCAAAAACAAGATTGCATAACTTTAAGGGGAGAGGGGCAACGTTTAAAGATGTCCATGGCGTGCTTTTATATATGTATTTATTTTTACAGAGGGTGGTGTGGGCCTAGAAAGCACTGCCAGAGGTGGTGGTGGAGGCAATGTTAGTGGCATTTAAGACACTTTTTGATAAGACACATGGATGTACAGAGAATGGAGGGATATGGATCATGTGTGTGTGATATGGACGATGAGAGTGGGGGAACAGCCATGACGGGGAGGGGAAGGACAATGGGGGGGGGGGGGGAACAGTAGACTCCCGGTGTTGGGGATGGAGAACCTGTGGGGGAGGGAGAACAAAGGGGAAGCCAGCGTACTTTGTAACTTTGTCAGCACCGTAGGTGGCCGCTATTTGCATACCTTGGGTATGCCCTGAAGGTGGTGCATTTGGGAGGGCAAGTGCATGTACTCTGTATTGCTAGAGAATTTGATCAAATCTATAGAGCCTTGGTGATGCCTTAAGTTTGAAGATAGTCTGGATAAATCTGGAACTTGGGGCAAAGTGCTAATGCGAAGGAAGGCAAATTAAAGCATTATTAGATGAGTGCTAGGAAGAGTAAAATGGGAGGTAGACAAAAGTGCTGGAGAAACTTAGCGGGTGCGGTAGCATCTGTGGAGCGAAGGAAATAGGCAATGTGTTGGGCCGAAAACCCTTCTTCAGACGAAGAAATCTGAAGAAGGGTTTCGGCCCGAAATGTTGCCTATTTCCTTTGCTCCATAGATACTGCCGCACCCACTGAGTTTCTCCAGCACTTTTGTCTACCTTCGATTTTCCAGCATCTGCAGTTCCTTCTTAAACAAGAGTAAATGTGGACGACAGATGGCACAATAGGCTAAGTGTTCGGCTGGCAACCGGAAGGTAGCTGGTTCGAATCCCGCTTGGAGTGCATACTGTCGTTGTGTCCTTGGGCAAGACACTTCGCCCACCTTTGCCTGTGTGTGTCCTTGGGCAAGACACTTCACCCACCTTTGCCTGTCTGTATGGAAGTAATTGTGTGAAGCACTTTGGGGTCAATGCAAGTTGACTAAAAATGTGCTATATAAATAAAGACATTATTATTATTATTAAAATGGGAGCAGATGTTAATTGGATAAGTCCACATCTGACATGACAGCCGTTTACAGACCAGCTGATCTGGTCACCCGCTGCGCCACTGTCCAGCATCATCAAGGACACACACCATCCTTGCCACACACTCATTTCGCTCCTGCTGTCATGAAGGTGGTGCAGGAGCCAGAAAACTGTAACGTCCAGGTTCTGGAGCAGCTTCTTCCCATCATCAGGCTATTGAATGCTCCAAACTCCAACCAAACAGCGAACTACAAATTGCCTTGATTGCACTTTGGCCATGGTTTTCCTTTAGTACAATATTGTTTTAATTGAACAAACAGCATTTTTACGCTCCATCCAGCTATTCATGTCAGTCTTCGGTTTAACCAGCATCTGCAGCTCCTCCTTACACATTTAGCCATTTTTAAAAAAATTTTGTTTTTTACATGTAGGAAGGAATTGCAGATGTTGGTTTAAATCGAAGATACACAAAAAGCTGGAGTAACGCAGCAGGACAGGCAGCATCCCTGGAGAGAAGGAATGAAGAAGGGTCTCGACCCGAAACGTCACCCATTCCTTCTCTCCAGAGATGCTGCCAGTCCCGCTGAGTTTCTCCAGCATTTTTGTGTACCTTCGATTTTCCAGCATCTGCAGTTCCTTCTTTAATACTCCATTTTTGTGTCTCTTTGTTTCTTATTTTATCTATTGTGTAGTGTTTGCAAACCTGTTAAGTTGCTGCAAGTAAGAATGTTATTGTTTTGTTCAGCTCATGACAATAATACATTCTCGACTATTTTATCAAATGCTCAACGGCATAGCCTTGGTGCTTATACCTGCATTAAGGAGGCATTTATACACACCTGAGCAATTACAAACACCTGTGAAGCCATGTGTCCCAGGCACTATGGTGCCCTGAAATGGGGGAACTATGTATAAACACTGCTGTAATTTCTACATGGTGAAACCGAAATGTATAAAAATGGCCTTTATTAAAATCTGACAATGTGCACTTTAACCACATGTGATTATTTATATTACAAATCTCAAATTGTGGAGTACAGAGGCAAATAAATAAATGATGGGTCTTTGTCCCAAACATTATGGAGAGCACTGTCTGCATGTGCTTGGAACTCACTTCCTCAAATTTCAGTGAAAGTCAAGTTTTTTTGAATATTTCTTTCCTTATAGAACAGATGCAGTAAATGTAGCCCAAACTAATAAAACCAACAAAAAGGCAGCCAGTATCTAAGACTCACACCACCCAGGCCATGTTTTAATTTTGCTCGTACCAACAGGAAGATGACACAGGACCCTGGAAAACCATGACCACTACGTTGAAGAATGGCTACTCCCAGCACCCGTCACGTTCTTGAACACTGCACAACACTAGCCTCAGCAACCATGAATCTATCTAATATTACCCAAGACCACCTAAGATTACAGTCACTAATTTATTGAATGTTTTGATTGCTATATATTATATGAAAACCCGTGCCAGTGACAGAACTGGCTGGTGTACAACCACTAGAAAGGCGGTCAGCAGTTTTGAGGGCAATTGCTGAAGCCGACTCGATGGTTTCCCAAGACAGGAGGAAAGGCTGCAGCCCTGAATCCCCCCACAGCGCCCATCATGTGCTCCCGTGTGGCTCGCGTATCGGACTCCTGAGCCACACTGGATCCTACAAGACACGAGACTGCACAACCATACTATGGTCGTCTACGCGGGCCACCACCATATTATCTCGGTGTCTTGCATTTACAGGCCTGATAAGCTGGTGTTCCATGTTGCTATAGACCACAATGAATCACTTGACTCCCTGGCTTCACACAAGTAGCCTACCCACTAGCTGCACGCCAGCTGATCATTATAAAATGCCATCACACAACAAATTTGCACAATAAACCTTAATCTCAGAAAATGACCATTGCTGCCCTATTTATATTGGCCAGAACAAATGTATTCTATCCAAAATAATGCCACAAACTTTTTTTTTTATCATAAGTTAATATCTTTTATGTACATCCTCAGCAACTCAGACCCATACACATTAAAAAAAATCACTATATAACCAAGAGAGGACAACTTTCCAGTTTTTATAGCATTTATTTGAGCACGAGGACAAATAATCAGAGATGACGATCCATGGTTAAATCAGCCTGTTGGTGAAAAGAAATAAAATTAAAGTCTGCATCTTAAACAACAATTATCTGAGAGTTCTGTAATGTGCAGGGCTGCCTCCTCATAAACTGAGCAAAACTACAAATGTTGCAATTATGAAATACATTTTTGAAACAGCAAGTAGCCACACTTGATTTAATAATAATTCTTCAACAAGTTATGCCATCTCATGAAAATCAGCAAGTTCAGTCAAATACTCACATTTCAAGGAACCTTCACAAGTCACGTTACTATAGGGAACAAAATGTAGAAAAATAAAATAACCACATTGAGTAATATTTCTTGCTTTGTCATCATTTATTGGAGAAAAAGTTTTCTCTACATTCCACTACAGGTGGCCCCCATGTTATGGCCAGTTTATGGAGGCTAATCAAAGCTATCAAAAAATCTGAGATGCCCAATAAAATTAAATGAAGACAAAATGCAAAATAAACGGCAAATTTTGTCTCGTCATATTTTATCCACTTGCATTTTTTGATGCATGCATAGATATTGTGGCAAGTTTTGTTTTTGAACGCAGGGGTCACCTGTATACACAAACATGATTGAAAGGAATAGTAATAATAATCATAATCTAAATTGCAAAGTCACAGCTCTGGTGCACAATATCAGGCACATAATCAATAATTAAAAGCAGCATGACAAAATCCGGCACTGAAAGTTTTGCAGGAACGAACAATGATTTAAAACAAAAGCGGGACAGAAATAAGCATTCTCAAATTATCAAGACTGTAGTGCGTTTTAAACAAGAAGCAAAAATGTGAACTCTCCAAGAGTGATTGCTCACATATTTGTTGTAAGAAAATGATTGTTAACCTTCAAACATTCTAAAGGGAATTAAATTTAACACAAGGTAGCAGAAAGCAAAAGATTGAAAGCCTTGAATGATATTTCACGCCAGGATTAATTTTAAGATTAACTTGAAATAAAGCATGCATAGTTTGTCCCTAAAAAGAAAAAACAATTGTATTCCATTTTACCCCAAACTGCAGATGAGGGTCAAGATTAATTTCGCTATACAAGTTGATAAGTTCTAGCAGAATTAGGCCATTCGGCCGCTCAAGTCTACTCCACCATTCAATCATGGCCGATCTATCTTTGCCTCGCAACCATTTAATATAGTAGCATCGTTTAAAACAACTGGATACCACAAGACATGAGACTGCACAAGCATGCTGTGGTCGTCAGCGACAGACCACCACCATATTATCTGTGTCTTGCTTTTACAGGCCTAATAACCTGGTGTTCCATGTTGCTACAGACCACATTGAAATACTCTCGACTCCTTAGCTTCACACAAGTAGCCTACCCACTAAACATAGCGCCAACTGATCATTATAAAATATAATTCCACAACAAATTTGCACAATAAACCGTAATCTCAGAAAAATACCATTGCTCCATTATTTATATTGGCCAGAACAAGTGCATTCTATCCAAAATAATGCCACAAACTTTTTTATCATGTTAATATCTTTTATGTACATCCTCAGTAACTCAAACCCATACACATTAAAACAAACCAGCACTATATAACTGAGAGGACAACTTTCTAGAGCCTCTGTTCACTCTAATCTTTATCTTGCATCACTCAACTCTTTGCACTTAATTATGTTCATTTCATTTTAGTGTAATTCAGTTTTATAGAAGGAAGCCTGTAGATATATGTGTGTCTAGGTTTTCTCTCTTCTCATTATATATAACATTATACATATTATGTACAATGTTAGCTTTATATGAATTAGGAACGTAATAAATGTTTGCTTTAATATGAATTAAAACATAAATTAGTTCCATGTGAAGCCTTTGAACAAAATGCCAATTCACAAGATACATTTGGTTCAATTTCATGATGCATGAAAACTATTACGGTTATACTAAACTCCAATTAGGGTATAGCCTTGTACTGTATAAATCTGTGAAAGCTGCACCATTCACAATTCCAGCCTCTGATGAGTGAAACTGTAGTTCAATCAAAACTATTCATACTATCTCAAAACCAGCAAGAATTGGCATGATATTTTGGTAGAGGTTATGCAAGGACAATAAGGTAATAACTATTCAGAATTCCAAACAGCAGTAACTATGGCCTTTACTTCTAACATAATTTAGGGAAAACTAAACATGGATCTAGCTGGGCACCAATGCAGCTCATCAATACTACTCAAGCCTCAACCAATAAGATGTTTCAGATAATTTTTTGCTTGGCTTTGATCAGAAACCACCACCAATCCCATTTGAAAAACAGCATGCGGAGCAACATTGAGCAAGGCAAATTAGTCACGTGCTGTGCGGGTCATCACACTCATGCATAGGCGTCAGTACCTGCCACTGATGCTTCATTTCTGATGGACATTTTCGATAAGAGCATTAAAAAGAGGCAAAACAAAGTTAATTACTGTTATACAGGAACAAGTCAAATAAATAAATCTTAATAAGAGAAGTTGGCAAACAGTTAAGAGCATCAAAATTCACCGCAAAACACAACACCTGCCAACTATTTTAGTTGACAAAGTTCCACTAGTCACACATTTAGCATGCTACCAGATTCTTTTTTGGGGTGAAAGAATTATCAGGGCACGTTAATACGGGGATAGCCTTCCCTGGCAGCCATTTCCAGAAGTAGGTGTCACAACCACTAAGATGAGCCTCTTTGGGGGAAAAAGGCAAGGGAAACCAAAAAAGAGACAAGCTCCCCGTACACAAGAGTGAGCTTCTGCTGTCCACAATGACAGAAAATGTACAGCTTCAACTCTAAGATTTTTGCACCACCTGTCAATGTACGTGATCCCGAAACTAAAAAGCTGAAGGTAATTATTTGGTGCATGGGGCCAAAAGGAATCACGGGGTATGACTCACAGCTGAGCAACCCCTCACTAAACTGCAACACCCCCAATATCTATTGTTTTAAGCCCATCGTCAGAACCATTCTACTTTTTACAACTGAGTCAGTGGGATAAATGTTCACATTGCACCATGCTGTACCAATCAATTGTAAAAACACACGTTTATATTAGAGATTCTATTCAGCTGTTGAAAATCTAAAGTGATTGGTGAACAGAACACTGAAGCTCCAACATGTACAAATAATTTTACCTTCTGTGGTCCAGAGAAGAAAAAGATAGCAAACATGAACAAAAAGAAAGACAAAAACTGAAAAGCACATTTCTCAAGGTGGCAGTACGGTACTTCAAACAAATGTTAATGCAATAACACTTTCAAACGAACAAACCATAGTAAAAACAAATTAATGCAAAATATGAAGCAAGTCAGAAAAATAGCAAGATCGAGGACCAACAGGCCAATGAAGAAGTGTTCAAAAAGGAACTGCAGATGCTGGAAGATCGAAGGTACACAAAATTGCTGGGGAAACTCAGCGGGTGCAGCAGCATCTATGGAGCGAAGGAAATAGGCGACGTTTCGGGCCGAAACCAGGCCAATGAAGAAGGCAGGTTTAGATAGAGGTATGGAGGAAGACAGCAAGGGATGTATGGAGAGATTTCAGGGATAAGCTGATAGGGATGTAGCTGATCAGATAGCTAGCTGCAGGGTCAATATTAAGAGTAAGAATCTAAATTGTGACACAAAATGCAGGAGGATTACATTTTCATTGCCACCAACAGTTTCATACCTTCTTGCCAGCACCAACGTTAGCTTTAGCTGTGCCGCGAACTTTCTTCATTCTGTTCTTTCGTTCCTTTCGCTGTTTCCTAGATACCTTTTTCCTATCCAACAGACCATGCTGAAAAACAATGGACACAAATCAATGAAAATACAGAGAGAGCAGCATGTATTCTTAAAACTCCAGGGGTAAATAATTTGCTTTCTCACCCTTGCTAGCCTGTGTTTTGGTTCATTCTTCTTCGCGTAATCCAAGGAATCGTAGACCATGGCAAATCCTGTTGTTTTGCCTCCTCCAAACTGTGTCCTGAAGCCAAAAACGAACACAACATCCGGCGTTGTTTTGTACATTTTGGCTAACTTTTCCCTGATTTCTGTTTTGGGAACTGTAGGTTTGCCAGGATGGAGGACATCGACAACCTATGTATAAAATGAGAAAATGGGTGAGACCAGAATCAAAAATCATATGATTTCAAGAACATCGAATTGTGATTTCAAGAACATCGCTGTGTCAAGAGAGAACACGTTAGAAACGGCAAAGAATGACCTCAAAAGGCAATGAAGAAGGGTCTCGACCTGAAATGTCGCCTATTCCATCGCTCCATAGATACTGCCTCACCAGCTTTATTGTCTACCTTCAAAAGGCAGCAATTCTCTCCTACTTCACAGCTGGTCGAAGGTGCCTTTTTAAAATACCACCCCCCCCACCATTTTCCTTTAAAGGCAACAGAATCAAAATTATTGAAAACACCCGTACAATTCTTAAACTTAATGAATCATCTGTAATAAGGAATCAACTGTTTCAGGCCTAATCAAATACTGGCTGCCTCACAGCCCCGGCAATCCAGGATCATTTCCGACCTCTGGTGCTCTCAGTGAGGAATCTGCACTCATAGACAGTATTGCCTTCTGCATCTCAAAAACATGCCGGCTGGGAGGACATTTGGTTCCTGTAAATTGCCTCTAGTGTGGAGGTAAGTGCTAGAAACGGAGATGTGGAGGGAGAAGCCTATGCACATATGGAATATAATGAATTAGGATAGACTTTAGAGACACAGCAGGGAAATAGGTCCTTCAGCCCACCGAGTCTGTGCTGACCTGCGATCACTAGCGCTACCCTACACGAGGGACAATTTACAACTTACCAAAGCCAATTAACCCTCAAAGCTGTACGTCTTTGGAGTGTGGGAGGAAACTGGAGCACCCGGAGAAAACCCACATGTACACAAGGAGAACATACGAACTCCGTACAGACTGCACTCATAGTCAGGATCGAACCCGGGTCCCTGGCGCTGCAAGGCAGTAACTCTACCGCTGCTTCACTGGGCTGCCCCAGCTGCAGATGGGATTATGAAACTTTCTCTTTTGTGCTGTCCAGTTCATCTACGCGTAAAATTGCACAGAAAACTAGATGCTAGAATCTTGTGCAAAGCAATAAAGTGTTGGTGGAACTCTGCAGGTTAGGCTGCATCAGTGGAGGGAATTAACAGATGACATTTCTTCTGAAGAATGATGCTGAACCAAAACATCACCTGTCCATTTCCTTCCTGGTCATCCAGCACTTTATTTTTTGCTTAGTTCATCTAAGCTTAGGTTAAACTTCTGACCCTTGATAAAAAGCAAGCAAAGCCAAAGCACTAGGATATCACATCAATAAACTGAATGAAACTAATGAATGGGTAGAGCCTGAAGCTTGCATTTATGGAGGAACAAAAAATATCACAAAAGCCCACACCGCCTGCATTTTAAAAGGAAAGACAAAGTATTCCTACTCACCATTTGCTTGCGTTGGAGCAAGCGGTTTGTCATGAACTTTCTCGTTCTGATGGTCACGGTGTCATTCTGGGAAACAAAAAGTAACAAATATTTAGAGCTCACTTATTAAACAAAATCACACAGTAGTCCAACTACTTACTGTTGACTAAATGGCCTACCCCTTATTCTTAAACTGTGACCCCTGGTTCTAGACTCCCCCAACACAATAGACATTACGTGCAGGAGTAGGCCATTCAGCCCTTCGAGCCAGCACCGCCATTCAATGTAATCATGTCTGATCATCCCCAATCAGTACCCCGTTCCTGTTTTCTCCCCATATCCCCTGACTGCTATTTTTAAGAGCCCTATCTAGCTCTCTCTTGAAAGCATCCAGAGAACCGGCCTCCACGGGGAACATATTTCCTGCATCTAGCCTTTCCAATCCTGTAAGAATTTTATATGTTTCTATAAGATTCCCTCTCATCCTTCTAAACTCCAGTGAATACAAGCCCAGTCAACCCATTCGTACCTCATATGTCAGTCCCACCATCACGGGAATTAACTTGATGAACCTACGCTGCAATCCCTCGATAGCAGGGATGTCCTTCCTCAAATTAGGAGAACAAAACTGCACAACATCAGCAGCCACCAGGGCACTAGCAGCCAAGTCTAGATTCAAGATCCAATTTAATTGTCACATGTACCAATTTAAGGTACAGTGAAATATGAGTTACCATATAGCCATACTAAGTGAAAAGCAAAGAACACACACAGCACATAAAATAAAGCTCTGCCTCAGTCTGTGGTAGTAGCAGCACTAGCAGACACCTCTGCCCACCCCCTTGTCTGTAGAAGCATCATCCCAGGCTCTGGCCCAGTGTGCAACATGGGCAAGGCATCAGTAGATGAGGCCAGGCACCAACAACATCAGTAGATGAGGCCAGTCTGTAGCTGCAGCAGCAACACTAGCAGCCCAGGCTCTCCCTCAGTGTGTAGTAGTAGTTGTAGTAGTAGAGGAGGCTTTGCCCCAGTCCCCAGTCTGTGGCAGTAGTACCAGCAGATCAGGCTCTAGCCCAGACTATAGCAAGGGCAGGGCATCAGCAGCCACCTCTCCCCTTCTCCCCACCCAGTCTGCAGCAGCATCAGCAGCCGAGGCCCAGGCTTCCTACACGACCAGGCCGCGGGCCCATTAAAAGCAACAATCCGACGCGCTGGGGATGAAATGGAGCGGGCATCAGCCGGGGTGGAGGTGGTGCTGGGCAGGGGCGGCGATGTCGGGGCAGTGTAGCGGCGGATGGCGGGGATTGGGCTGGGATTGAGCGCGGATGGCGGCCACCCCTCACTCACCATCTCTGCTGCCGCCGCCGCGCCGCGCTACCAAAGGGCGAAGGACCCCTCGCACGTCAAACAAGTCACCTCGGGCACGGCCACGCTGCTGCCTGATTAAAACTTTTATTTTACCTTCAAACTTTCCCATAAGTAAAATATTATTTGACAATATACAGTAATTTGAAATGTGTGACTTACTTTTATTTTACCTTCAAACTTTCCCATAAGTAAAATATTATTTGACAATATACAGTAATTTGAAATGTGTGACTTACTTTTATTTTACCTTCAAACTTTCCCATAAGTAAAATATTGTTTGACAATATACACTAATTTGAAATGTGTGACTCACTTGCATATATAAATATATATATCTTTGGATGTTTGACAATATACACCAATTTAACTTATTTGCAAATGTAAAAACATACTTTTAATCTGGATTTTTAACTTGTGTTTAAAAAAATCCAGATTAAACACAATGTATTGTGTTTAAAAAATATATACATTTTGATGTTTTTATAAGTGATATACCAAGATTTTATATGTATTTTATGATATTTAATATGCAATGCATTTTTAATGTAATGTTGCCCCATGTCTGGACCTTGAGTCCGTAATAAAGTTTATTATTATTATTATTATTATTATTATACCTACAGATGCTTGAATACATACACTAATTTGAAATTAGTGACATTTGCATATATATAATATATACCTATGGATGTTTGACGTTATACACTAATTTGAAATTAGTGACTTATTTGCATGTATTAAAAAAAATATACCTATGGGTGTTTGACAATATTAATTAATTTGAAATTAGTGACTTTTTTGTATCATAAAAAATTCCCGAGCCGAAACGCCACATATCTATTTTCTCCAGAGAGGCTGAGTGGGATGGAACCCCCAGTTGTTGGTTTAAACCAAAGATCAGCGGGTCAGGCACCATCTCTGGAGAAAAGATTTTGAAGAAGGGTCTGGACCCGAAATGTCATCCATTCCTTTTCCCCAGAGATGCTGCCTGACCCGCTGAGTTACTCTAGGTTTTTGTGTCTTTTTTCAGAGATGGTGCCTGAATCACAGAAAGCAGTGGAGGCCAATTCACTGGATGTATTCAAGAGAGAGTTAGATAGAGCTCTTAGGGCTAAAGGAATCAAGTGACATGGGGGAAAAAGCAGGAACGGGTTACTGATTTTGGATGAACAGCCATGATCATATTGAATGGCGGTGCTGGCTTGAAGGGCTGAATGACCTACACCTGCACACACTACAAAAATGCTGGAGAAACTCAGAGGGTGCAGCAGCATCTATGGAGCGAAGGAAATAGGTAACGTTTCGGGCCGAAACCCTTCTTCAGACTCCATAGATCTCCCATTTGTATACATTTATTTGCCTATGTACCAGTTTAATTCATCCACAGTCCACACATTGTTAACCAGTATTTTTATTTCTACTATCTTGCATTATGACCAGACGCTAAACTGCATTTCGTTGTACCTGTACTCGTATTTGTGCAATGACAATAAATTTGAATTGAATTGAATAGATGCTGCTGTACCCGCTGAGTTTCTCCAGCATTTTTGTGGACCTACACCTGCACCTGTTTTTCTGTTTCTATATATTTTTTATGAATGGCTGGAGTTTCTGCAGCTTGGCGCCACCCACTCTTCCAGTGACGTAATGCGCGCTTCCCTGGTTGGTGCGTGCGGCCGTCGGTCACGTCGCCGGGCCGGCAAGGCAAGGCATGCCGGGATCTGTAGTCCACTGTGGAGCTCCGGCCATTGGTTCCCGGCTCCGCCACGACGGTGAGAAACTACAGCGTTCGGGGACGCAGACAAGGCAGGTAAAATAGGATTGCCGGTGGGAAACGGCGGTTAGCGAGGCGGTGAAGATGTTCGGGCGGTAGTGGAGCGTCTCCGCTGTCGCCAGCGGCCGCCTGAACCTCTGTAAAGCCGAGTTTGCGGGATCTGCCCGCTGGGCCCGGGCCCGCCCCCTCGCCCGCCGCCATCTTGAGGTGGCCGCTGCTGCCGGTTGTCGTCTGTCATGGCGGCCTGAGGTGCAGCAGCACCGGCGCCTCCCTCCCTCCCCGACCCATCCCACCCCACTGCAGTTGCCATCCCAATTAATATGAGCGCAGAGCCGGCGAGGAAAAGGTTGCGGCCCGAGGTTTGCCCGCAGCAGCTCTCCTCTCACAGTGGGGCCGGGGCCGGGCCGGGAGAGAGCAGCTCTGGCACTGCAGGCTGCAGCAAAGGTCTGTAACCAGGCAGTGCCCGGCCTTGGTGCACACACAATATACATACACACAACATACATACACACACACAACATACATACACACACACAATATACATACACACACAACATACATACACACGTACACAATATACATACACACAATATACATACATACACACACACCCTATAGACACACGCACACAATACACAAACAAGATACATTCACACACAATACACACACACACTATACACCCTATATACACACGCACACAATATATACACATAATGCACGCAAACTATATGTGTGCACACACACACTATGTTCACACACACCACATCAACAATATACACACGTACTATATTCACACACACCACACCGACAATATACACACACAATATAGACGCACACTATTCATATACACACACACACACTGACAATATGCACACAATACACACACCACACCGACTTTAAGACTTTTGCCTTCCATCACAGTGAGGAGGTGCCTGGTGAACTCACTGTGGTGGATGTTAATTTGTGTTTATTGTGTGTTATTGTTATTTATTATTATATGTAAGGCAGGCACAATAAAGGAAATTCAATTCAATTCGGAATACCCACAAACACCCACACACAATAAATAAATAAACATGCCACACAATAAACATGCCACACAATAAACACACCACACACAATAAACACAACATACACCATAAACACAAAACACACACAGCTCCTGGTTATTTCGAAGATAGGCACAAAAAGCTAGAGTAACTCACAGGCACCATCTCTGGAGAGAAATATTGGGTGACGTTTTGGGTCGAGACCCTTCTTCAGACTGGTTAGGGATAAGGGAAACAAGAGATATAGATGGTGATGTGGCGAGATAAAGAACCATGAATGAAAGATACGCAAAAAAGTAACATGATAAAGGAAACTGCCATTGTTAGCTGTTTGTAGGGGGAAAAAGAGAAGCTGATGCGACTTGGGTGGGGGAGCGATATAGAGAGAGAATGCCGGGGCTACCTGAAGTGAGAGAAATCAATATTCATACCACTGGGCTGTAAGCTTCCCAAGTGAAATATGAGATGCTATTCCTCAAATTTGCGTTTAGCCTCACTCTGACAATGGAGAAGACCGAGGAAGGTCTGTGTAGGAAAGGGAAGGAGAATTAAAGTGTCCAGCAACCGGGAGATCAGGTTGGTTCAGGCGGGCTGAGCGAAGGCATTCCGCGAAACGATCGCCCAGCCTGTGTTTTAGTTTCGCCGATGTATGAGTCCACATCTTGAACAACGATACAGTAGATGAGGTTGGAGGAGGTGCAAGTGAACCTCTGCCCAACCTGAAAGGACTGTCGGGGTCCCTGGACAGCGTCGAGGGAGGAGGTATCGCGACAGGTGTTGCATCTTCTGTGGTTGCAGGGGAGGGAGTGGTGTGGGTGGGAAGGGATGTGTTAACCAGGGAGTTGCAGAGGGAACGGTCTCTGCGGAAGGCGGGAAGAGGTGGTGGTGAGAAAATGTGGCTTGTGGTGGGATCCCGTTGGAGGTGGTGGAAAATTCGGAGGATTATGTGTTGTCTGCAACTGCTGATGGGGTAGAAGGTAAGGACTAGGGGGGCTCTGAAGCGACTAGGGCGAGTGGGAGCAAAGGCGATTATTTCCATGCAACCTGTCAGCATATTGCAATCTTCATGCAGTAACGTTTGTACTTCCATTGTTTCCACGTACACACCATTTCACTACAACACAATACAAATCATAAACGCAACGCTAGCATTCACTGCAAATTGGGTAATGTTTGCAGGGAGTTCATTTCACACAATTAGGCACAGTTATTCCTTGCAATGTGACAGCATTTGTTGCAGTTTATGTGCATGCAGTTTCATGTGCTGCGTTATTTCCATGTTGGCTGCTTCCATGCAATGTGATTGGTCATTGCAAATTATTTCCAATAAATGTTGCAGTAATTTCTGCAGATTATTTCATGCCATAAAGCAGTGTTGGTTACAGATTTTATTTCTGCACATTGTAAAGTGGAAAATTACTTTTGAAAGCAATCCTTTAACAAATTATAATGGGATAGCAAGAAATTTGTATAATTAAAACATTTACCAAAATGTCCAATAGCTGATCAGTACTACCTAGCCTTGGGTCTTTAAAAACTTATTTTCATTCCCTCCAATTAATATTTGTCACCTTTTCGGTGAACTTCTGTCGATATATTTGTGTCCCTTCTGAGCACCTATTTTGCAAGTGTAAAACAAAATACCACAAGATATTTCACCACGTGGTTATTTTTATTTAATGTGTTTTTTTGAGAGATGCTGAATCGTGCTCAGAAGCACACTTGGATCAATTTTCTAGAACTGTCCAAATAGGGGTTGCTGTATCCAATTAACATCTGAAAATCAAACAGAGGCCATTCCTGCCATGTGCTTCAGTGACAATAAATATACTGAGCAATTGGGAAAGTTACACATGCAATATCAATAATTAATTACTTAATATCAACATTTCGCCTGGTTGCAACCAAACACCATCTGCGCTACAAAACACTGTGTTTTGCTGGTGTAATGTGTTCTTGTCACCTAACTATACAGCATGTGCAGGAAAGATGGTTGCTCTTCAAATAAGATAATTATCTGAGCTCTTTATGGAAATTTGTTTTTATTATCTATAATATCACTAATTATTACTGGCTATTCCCGAGGCATATGTGCGCTCCCAATTGGGCTCAGGTGATGAAAACCCCCAAATCTTACTCTTTCCAACTATGGTCTGGTCTCTTTTCCATTCTTAATTCAAACCCTATATTTTTGACATAAAAAAATTATTCAATGTCACTTGACTTAATGTGACCGGATAAAAGTTGCTTGCTATGCCATTGATGAAGCCATCCAAGCCAGTCAGATATTCATGATCAGTGGCTTTAAAAAGATAAAGGATGTGCAGATTTGCATTTCAAACTCTTTCGTTTTGGAATGAACTTGTGTCGGAAGCATTTTGCAGCTTGTTCTGTAGGTCAAGAATCTTTCCTGCTCAGGATGATTGAACCTAATGAGCTCAATGAATAAGAACATATTTTTCTTGTGTTCTTTGATTTTGGGGAATGTTTGACAATTTGTTACTTGGAAGGGTGCAGTACCTCTTGTTGATGATGCAGTTACATTAGGGAACAGCTTCTGTGGAGTTAATTGGAAATAGAAAAAAATACCGTCAGTGGAAAACAAAATCCACGTTTTTGAAAGTTATGACTATTCTGTTAGGTATTGTGCCAGAAGCTCGGACAATAGCGGTAAAATGCAACAGGGGTTTCTGATTTTATATTTGAAATAATGAAATGTGTATTGATATAGGTTTTGAATTCTTGCAGGTTATGACGAAATGTGTGCAGATTTGACCACAGAGAAAAGTAAAGGTTTAAGGATGGACCAAGCCAGGTATAATCTAGCATTATAGTTTCCCCAGCAATTTTGTGTATAATCTAGCATGTCTCGTTTGTGTTTCAGGCATCTTTACCCAGTATTTGGTACAACAATGAAATCCTGCTTAAAGATTCACATTCTAGCCATAATGTTTGATTCTCTGACCCAGTCATTTTATTTTTAGCCGTAGGACCACAAAACCTTTTTCAATATGAATGTTGTCTGCTGATTTGGATTGTGTTTTCTCAGACAACAACTACCACCGAATCTGATGGTCTCCCGTCCAAGTATTGACCAGGCATGAGCCTGTTCAACAGAAACCACAGAGCATAACAGAGCCGAAAATCCGCTGCTTCCCTTCCCAATGATAATATGGTCTTGATAGCATGCTGTTTTCAGAAAATGGAATTAGACAATTAGTGAAAAGAACTGAACCAGGTTAAAGTTTTATTTCCAACTGAGCCTCGGGTGGTAGTGGATTAGTAATCAGTGGTTATTTTCAGAACAGACATGGATTTATAGAAGTTAAAACAAGCAACTGATGTGGTAGAATAAGAAGATTGGTGTTTAGTTAAAAGATCATGTTTAATGAAGGAATTGGCTCAAAGGGCTGAGTGGGCTGTAGCATACATTTTTAATGGTCCTAGGATGTTATCATAGACCTTAACAAAATCACTCATGATATCAACCCTATACCATGCCATCTGTAGTTGGCTCTCAAAAATCCCACTGCAATTGATTTAACACGTGAAATTTAGTCAGGATGAAAATGAGTTGATGATTGAATAAAGCATTGTAACCTAGTTAATAGACCCGAAGCTTGAAAAAAAGATTGGTTAAATAGCTAAAGACAGAAAATGTTAAAAAAAATGTGGTTCAATTTAAAATGGTAATTTTATCAAGATCTAATTTCGCACATTTGTTTTCAAGTATTTTCTCATTCTTCTCTACATTGTGTCATGCAGCACTGAGAACAAACTACAAGGCAAAGATGGAGGATTAGAAGACACTGAGAGAGGATGCAAGGATACGTGGACAGTTCCGTTTATGCAACAGGACGGGATGGTTAATTCTTCAGGCACTGAGTCTAGGAGTAGCAAATCAACAGAGTGCTGTGAGTCTGATGAGAAGATTCAGAAACAAAAGTGGAAAAATCCCTTTGGCGTGGAGGCTCAAAGGTTTGAACAGTCCTCTGTCTGTTTAGTTAAAAGTGCAGACAGGTACGCTTCTGAAAATGATAGAGGTAACCAAATAGCACCGAACCCCACTTTAGAAATCACTGGTTGTAAAGACAAAGCTAAGAACATTATTCCAGATATAAAGAAATGCAAAACACTTGAGGAATGGGTGGTAAAGCCTCCTGGTTCAAAAGGCTCAATGAACACTGTAGTCACTCAGGCTGGTGAAAATAACCAAGAGGAACATCACTTGAGAGAGCTTGAGACCATGAACTCCAATGAAGATTCACAGGATGAGATTTATGTTGTTCCTGAAAGTCCGCTCTCCGATTCTGGGTGTGAACAGTGTACCCCTGGCACGAGTGGAGGTGAAAAACAAGACCATGGGAAGGAAAATTCAGAAGATTGGCTCACTGTTAAGAAAGAGACCAAGTCCATCTTTCCCGCGCACTTTGACTTTGCTGGTAATAGCCCTCACGAATCAGACACTGAACCTGCGTGTTTTACAGCCAAAGTTTCAGAAGGTTTTGAGGACGCTTCTCCGTGCCGCAGGTCTTATTGTGTTAATCCTTACTCTGATAATAAAAACGATGAAGATATGATGGAGGTGGACAAGGATGTGCAATGTCAATGTGAGGATTCCTTCCCAAAGACAAAACAGAAACCATTCCGTGGTTTAAAGGATGGATCAGTAAAGTCGGAACAAAAAACGTACCCTTCGACAAGTTCCCCTTCACAGCTTGGAAGTTGGAAAGGCACTGCAAAGGTTCCTACAAAAATCACCGATCATTTTGAGTACCTGGTCAGGAAGCCTCATAGGATAAATGACAAGAGGTAATGTTTGTTTTTCAACTTTTCTTTGTTCCAGTCATTCAAATGTAAAGAGAGAGTATCAGGGCGGAGCTACACAGCAACTCCACATGGAGTTGTGTAACCGAATATGGGAATTGTTGTGCAGATAACATTCTACACAATGTGTACACATTGAGGAAGGGACTCGACCCAAAACATCGCCTAGTCCTTTTTTCCAGAGATGCTACCTGACCCGCTGAACAGTTTTTTGTGTGTCTATCTACATTCAATGTCTATAAAAAAAATGATATTACTGAAATAAAGCTCGTTTGCTTTTAAATTTATAAGATTGCAAAATAGTTACGAGTGAAACACAAGGTGTCTAAACTGTAATGGTCATCCTGAGCAAAGATCCTGCGTTGATCAGGTCTGTTACGCAAGCAGGAAGTAAACCGTGGGCGGTAGCTTCTGTGTGTGCGTGAAGTTGATTTGCTGAACAGATTGCAGGAACTGCCGAGGCATGAGGGCTGCAGTGCAGCACAATGAGTTAGCTGAACTTGCTGTGAATTGGACACCATATGCTGCTGCTTTGTAGTTATTGTGTTTTAAAATCATGAAGGTTTGTAGTGATGGTGCTGCTGGTTTGGTGTTGCAGTTTTGTTGAACTTGATAGTTTACTGGATAGTTACAGAGTTGGTCTGTAGTGTACAGTATAGAGAGGGTACACATAACAATATTCTACTTTTATTTGGCGCCATCTACAAACCTTTAAGAAAGGTTTAAAGAAGGCTTAAAAACAATTGCTTTGTAAATCTTTGAGAAGCCATTTTATATTGTTGTGCCAGTTGTCTCATATTACAGAAGGTTCTGATAAAATGCATCGCAGCACTAGTTCACAGTGAAGAATCTTCCTACTTTCTGACTAGAACTAGTGAGGTCAGGATTCTTAAAAGTAAATCTTTCTCCAGTTAAATGTTGAAGAACTAAATTAGAAATCGGAGCCTGCAGCAGCTGTGAAATAAAGATCATTCCTTATTTTTGTTTTTTTCCCATTTTGGAGCTACAAATGAAAGTGAAACTAAAATGACAATTCAATTTTACTTCGGTTATCTTGCAAATTTGGTGAGATTCAAAATTGTGTACCGCTATGTCTCCTTGTGGCATTGTTCATGTAAACCAGGGATACTGGGAAATGTTAGTGGCATTATATATTTCAGTTAAAAAATGAGCTCATTACCCAGTTAATAGATTCACTCTAGAAGTAATCTGAAAGTAAAAGCCCACAAAAATCTATAATTTTACTTTAAGGAAAACTTAATACTATTTTGGATGAATCATGTTAAATATATGAAATTTATAATAATATAAATTATGAAATTTACTCATCCGTAATGGTTTGCCTGCTAGTCCTTGCATCTTAATACAATTAAGTTAACAAAGATAACAAAGTCTTATTATCTGATTCCCAATTCTGACCTACCCCACTCTTTGGGGGAAAATGTCCTCTTGGGAACAAAGTAAGTCAGGCAAAGTTCTTCTTACCAGTAGGTAAGGAACTGCTATGCATCATCCTTGCTAGAAGGTGAACCAGTTGGGTGAGATTAAATATTGATATTGACTATGTGTAAATAAAGAGCCTATGATTACTCATTGTGTATGCTCTTACAATAATGGTCACTTGGACAAAGTATTTGAGTGCCCATGAACTATACCCTTGCCAAAGTCCATTCACTTACGAACAAATAAGGCAAAAAAAGGCAACTAGACTTCTGAGTTTATGCATGAATTGAAAGCTTGAAAGAGAAAATGAAATGGGACAAATCAGTGTGTTTAAAGGCCAAGTTTTAATCAGAAAATATGTTAAAGTTAGACAAAAAATGCTGGAGTAACTCAGCGGGACAGCCAGTATCTCAGGAGAGAAGGAGTGGGTGACATTTCGGGTTGAGTCTGAAGAAAGGACTCGACCCGAAACATCACCCGTTCCTTCTCTCCAGAGATGCTGCCTGTCTCGCTGAGTTACTCCAGCATTTTGGGTCTACTCGCTTTAAAGCAGCATCTGCAGTTCCTCCCTACACAATATGTTAAAGTTATTGTATTTCATTATTAAAACATCTAAGTTGATAGTAAACAGTAAGCACATTAACCAGAGATTACGATCCTAAAGCAGTTCGATATCGGTACTTTTAAAAATGGAAGAAATCAACCTTATTTGTAACAAACCGGTGATGGGTTCCCACTAACTCATGCCATTTGCCAGCATGATATTGGCTCTTGTGTCAATGCTTACAATGAGTTTGAAGAGACTACACTAGCAACACTCCCTATTTGGCAATAGAACTTCAACATACTGACTGCAGACAGCTTCTAGAGTATTTCACCCTATTTTTAAATTAATCTTGTTAATCAATTGAAGGTTTATTTATCAATGTTAGTTAACCTTTCAATTACTTTTGTACTACATTTTTTTTAACCGTTTTATTTCAAGTAAATCTTTAACTTAGCACTATTCATATGTACTTTTTGCTGGAACCCCTTGGTCAGGGTATTTTTAAATGTCACTGAGAAATATTAGCATAATAGTGCTCATAAAGTCATTAATATAAGATTCTCAAACGGGTCATAGGGCTCCAGGTTTCTGCGCAGTCTGGCTTATTCCGAGGTATATTTGCATTGAATTGAGCATGTTGTATAATTGACAGATAGTGAAGTACATCTGCAGAGGTGCTGCAGTAATGTGTATGTGCAGCAATGGAAAGAATAGAAATCAGGAGCACTCCTCAGCTTCTGGGCTGTTCATCTGGTGCCGGCAAAAATGGAAAAATCTGTAAGTGAATGTTTGTGTTTTTAACACCCCTAATACATCTGCAGCATTGTGCATCTTCTGTCATAACTTGATCTTGAAACATTATACATATTTCTAAGAAGCCACTATCCCACAAGTAACAGTCTGTCCTCTGCCTCCACTGCCAGGGTGTGACCATACACAAACTAGAGTAGGAGCATTGCATGTTTGTTTGATTAGTCTGCAATCCAGCAGCATGAAACTCATACCTGTCTGTCCCTGTCTCTCTTGCCCGATCCATCCAGACCATCTCGCACACACCCTTCTCCCCTAATATCAGACTCTTTATTTCCCCAATCCTATTAGACTTCATCCCCACACTACTCCAACTGGATACCCTTCCCCTTACTACTCACCCTCTTGCTTTTCCTATCTGCTACCACTCCTTCAGTTCTACTCTTGACCTTCCTTCCATATTAAATTCCACAATCAGCAGCCCTTTGTTCTCTGCTCTTAACCACTCAGTTTCCTGAATCAGCCTATCACTGCCAACTCTTACCCCACACACCTTCCTCCATTTCTTACATTACAGCTATTTCCCCACTACTCTCTCAGTCCATGTGAAGGGACTCAACCTGAAACATCGATTGTCCATTTTCCTCTGCGGATGCTGCCTGACCCGTTGTGTTCCTCCAGCAACTTTTATTCCCATCCAGTTTCCAGTATCTGCGGCATCTCCTGCCTCCAAGTCTGTTGGTCAAAGTTAGAAGTGCTATATCATTGATTGTATAGCTCAGAACTTGGACAAGCAGTATTGTCATCCATTTGAGCCAAAATGATGTGACCTACCTTTTCTTTACATCCCTATGTTGGTTTGTGATTTTTGTGAATAGTATCTTCTGGATGTTAACTCACTAGTTACACCTCTATTCTCTTTAGAGGTCCACCATATACTACTGTTGCTCTTACTAGATACGGGAGAATATGACTACCAATGGGAGACTTTGTCTTAGGTCAAGACACTAGTGTCTTTGGCATTCAGTTCCAAAGGCGATAAGGGGATGAGAAAGAAGTATGGTAAATAAGTAATAACGTTGATTGGAGCATTTGTAAAGATTAAAGCCAACAGTGCCTTAGGTTGACTGGCATTCATTCTTTTTTTCTGAGGCAACATGCATGCATTATATTTATACAGTAGAGACTAAAGGTTAAATAGTTCTCCTTTTTCATGTACTTTCTTAATGATTTATGGTCACATTCAACATTGGGGTTTAACTCGAGGCATGGCAACCAGTCCTGCCTGTCGCACCTAAGAAAAAGGGAAACCATCGAAAAACACATTGCCAAGTTTTCAAAAACAACATTAAAATAATAAGATCACATGGTCATAAAATAATGTCCTAAAAACCGTTGTCTTTAAATACATCAAAGCATCCTTGTTTGATCTGCCTTTAGATTATTTGTCACAACTAGAATACTTTTTCTCGTGGGTTTTGTGACTTAAAGGATTAATATGTGCGTCAAACTGCTTTAACTTTAAATGTTAGTCATCGCTCATTTACTGTCATACCTTTCTAATAATATTTTTGAATCTACTGTGGGCAACTCATACCTGTATCTTTTGTAATTTGCTGCACTTAGGTTTAAGATTTTGTTTTACAGACAGTACAACATCGCTTTCCCTATGTATGTAAAGTTCTGTCATATTATGCTTACACTTCTCTCAATGCATCCTAACCAGCAGATTATTAATGAACACTTTCTCATTGCAGAATGCTGGGTCTAAGATAGTTTGTTCCCTTATAGATTCCTTGCTTGTGTTGAAATAAAAAAGTACTCTCATAAATGCTCTGTGAATTTGTCCTCAGTACTATTCCTGAAATTTTGGGTTGCCTTCTCTGTATGTAGAGTACACCTTTGTGTGGTTATTGTTACATGCAGCTCTAATCTTTCTGACTGAAATCGCATGCTGTACAGGTGCTCCCCAATCATCACTCCATACCGCTATTACCCAATCCACATCGCAACCGTTTGAGTGATGGAAATTTACTCTGATAGAATTCACAAATTGTCACCCTAGCAATCGCTCTCATGGAATTTATGTGGGATGGGGTAAGGGGCAAGTAAATATATACATGTTGGCAACAACTGTTTCTACACACATGTACAGGCGGTGTAGCTTAATGTTATGCAAAATGTCAATGCAAACCCTTACCCTGCCCTCTCCCACCTAGTTACACAGTGGTCGCCTGTACATCGTCGAGCCTGTTATACAATAACAGAATCTGGTATACTATTTACATTAACTGCATCTTTTCTTTGCAATTTTGATTTCATTGTAACGGTAAATATGAAGATTAAATTAAAGTATTTGTTTGCTCCCCTGCAAGGTTATGCTGTTGAGCTTTGCAATTAATAATCTTCACAGAAAGCAAGTGCTGTAAGCTAAGTTTATTATCTTCATTTTCTGATTTGTATGGATTGTTGGAATATATACAATTTAGTGACTGAATTTCTGATGTAGGTTATTGTCTGGTTATGCTAACAAATGTTTAATTTATTTTTTAGAAGAGGAAATTGCATGGATGATAAGAGGCTGTCTCATGGAAGGTTTGCCACAGATGTTAAATGGCTTGGAACTCCAATCTGTGAGATGAGAAGAATGCCAGATTGCAGTGGCACTTTGCCAGCACTAAGACCATCTAGCAACCATTCAGTAACCATCCGAGTAAGTTAGTCTTTATCCAAGCAATATACAATTTTTTTTTGAAAATATGAGAAAACCCATTCATTATTTATGAAGCAGCAATACAAACTTCGCTATTCCTTATCTAATCAAACCATGGGGTATATTGAGGCTTTGTGACAGTGCTGACCTATAATAATAACTCATCAGCCACATTTTAAGATGTTTTGGGATGAAATCCTAAAAAAAGATGAATGGCATTAATTTCTAAATAGATTGTATAAATCTAACAAAATTACCTTATTTTCTAAATTTAATTGTGAATCTAAACACCTACAAGCTGAAAATACTTCTTAGCAAATTATAATCCATAAATTAGAAACTGTCATGATACCTTTCCCTATTTTATTTTAAGCCTGTTTCTAAATTGCTTAAGTGTGCTGCCTCCTCCTAATATTTAAAGACAGAAAAATCAATTTTGCATTCCATTAGATGTAATATGTATACTTACTTTTCCTAATTTCTCCTGTAATGGTTACTGCAACCTCTATGCTTGTATTGCAGACAGACTTGCTGAAAAGTGGTGATGTTCCTCGACCCTATCCCACATATCTCAAAGATGCCTGGGATGACAAGCATGTGAGGATGCCTTGCTCTGAGCTAAATCTTTTTCCTGTTGAAAACGAGGTAAAGAATACCCATAACTCAAACACCACTGCACCTGTTTTCATGTTGTATGCTTCAATCAGAATAGAGTAGTATTGTTGGTTATTGAATTCATTTGTGGCCAATTTTCACATGTTTGCACGTTTTTAAACATGTGTGGTACCAGCTTCCTGAAATGGTAACCAGTTAAGGGCCTGTCGCACTTATGAGATTTTTTGGCAACTTGCCCGTCATAGTCGCAGCAGGTTGACGGAAAAGTTTCAAAATGTTGAAAATCCAGCGGCGACCAGAAAAAGGTATGACTCTTTGGGCGACTACTCACCGGGGTGATGCCTGTTGGTGGTGAGTAGTCGCCCAAAGAGTCATACCTTTTTGGATTTTCAACATTTTTTAATTTTTCGGCGTCCTGCTGCGACTATGACGGGTGCCGGCAAGTTGTCGAAAAAAATCGCATAAGTGAGACAGGCCCTTTAGTTAGCAAGTTTGAATGTATAAAGCATGGCAAGGCTTAACCATAGAATGTAGTTGCAATATCTTGGAATAGATGTAGCACTACAGTTGGAACAATAATCCAGAGTTTAATCGTTTTTCTGAGCCTCCAATGGTACTTGCATATATCAACAATTGATTAACTAGTATCACAGATCTTTCAAATGCAACAAGTGGCAATGTGCTGTTCATTCGATTTCTCTCGAGGCCTAAGCTTAATTTGAAATAATATGTATCACTTGGTGATTCAGCTTTTGAGACATACTTAAAAGCCAAAGCAATTATAGTGAAAAGCCAGATCAATTAGAACCAGTTTGCTTAAATTTCTTAATTGAATAAGGACCTGGATTGTGCACAGTTTCATTCTCCACAAACATGGTCTGACTTATTTTGATAGTTCTATCTTTATCTCTTTTTATTTCTAGATTTCTAGATTTTCAGTATTTGGCTTTGAAATGATGGATATTCCATAGGGTAGCAACTTTGAACGATTATTTTAAAAATTGGTTGGTTAACTTGCACTTAAATGCATCAATAGAAAACAAATCAGAATTTTCTATAGTGTCTGTTTTTCGCAATTGCAGTTTTTAACTTTTGTCACCAGGTATCTCTTTAAGATTAGTATCAAAATTGGCAAAAACAAATTGCTGGAGGAACTTAGAAATAATTTTGCGGGCTCATTAGTACAGCTTTTTTTTAAATGGGGGCATTTTCACATGATTTGTATTTGAGTGAAGGGCTTAATAGTTTAACGATGACACAGCTCACTTTTACAATTGGAAAGATTACTCTTTTTCAGAAACTTAATTGGTTTCCAAGTAAATCTTGAGATTTAAAGGATGAACTTTTGAATAGGTGACATTTCGGCTCAAGTCCCGAAATGTTACCTATTCCTTTTCTCCAGAGAAGCTGTCTGACCCGCTGAGTTATTCCAACTTTTTGAGTCTATCTGGTTTAAACCAGCATCTATCTGCAGTTCTTTCCTACACATAAACATTGGAATAATGTTTCTCATTTGATAATGTTATGTAAATTCTTCTACATTGCCTCTGACCAGCTGTCACCTTACATTGTCAATCCCTTTTTTCTTCAGGATGGAAGCAAGAATGTGAGCAGTCGATGGAAATTGATTGACATTGCATTGTCGAGAAAGTTTGATAACTCGCTGGATGTAAAGGTGCGGTGTGAAATTAGATTAAATGTGCTGCAATGTATTACAGGGCTTGAGAGGGAAATATAATTATAGTCATTCTTTTGATCACCTTAGTTCAGTAAATATTGCAACATCTTTAATCTACCTGGTTATTAGCTTCGGACTTTTATGTACAACACTGTCAGTCAGTATGTAGAAACGAGGAACTGCTGATGCTGGTTCACAAAAAAAAAGAATCAAAGTGCTTCCTTAGACTGAACACGGGTCCCGACATGAAATGGCACTTTTCCATGTTCTCCATGTGCTGTACTAGTGAATTGACAATGTGTTTTCTCCGAAGCCGATTTATTCTCCCTAAGAAATGATATACAGAACTGCTCACATTTAAAGACCAGCCGTGCAGAAACTTGGCTAAACCAGTCATAAATACTTTACATACAAGGGCAACTTGGATGTTGGATACAGCAGATGATTTGGTCCTTGGCACTCAAAAGTCTTTCTTCCATGAGACCATCCACGACCCGTTCACACTAGTTATGTTATCCCACTTTCTCATCAGTTCCCTACACACTAGATGAACTTTACTGAGGCCAACACTGCACTTTTTTTAAAGATGTTTGAGGAAACTGGAGCAACTAGAGGAAGCCCATGCAGTCACAGTGAGAAGGTGCAAGCTCCATACAGACAGCACCTGAGTTCAGGATCGAACATGGGTGTCTGGTGCTGTGAGGCAGTAGCTCTACCAGCTGTGCCTCCATGCCACCCTCTTCACAATTTCCAATGCATAATTCAAGAATGTGAAGGAAAGTTCTCCACGCCTTTATGAGTGCAACTTCAATAATACTGGAAGTGTGACAATATTCAGGCAAAGTAGGTTACTTGAATTATATTCCTTCTACCACCCTAAACATCCCTGTTCCCTGAAGAATGAGGACATCTCCGATGCCCTGGTTTGGAACACCTCATGCTGGGTGCAGATGCGGCGTAGAGAGTAGGGGATAGAGTCGTTACAGGAGGCAGGGTGGGAAGAAGTGTAGTCCAGATAGCATGGGAGTCAGTAGTTTATAGTAGGCGTCGGTCAGAAGTCTTGCCTGCGATGGAGATAGTGAGGTCTATAAATGGTAGGGAGATGTTGGAAATAGTCCAGGTGAATTTGAGTGCCGGATGAAAGGTGGTGAAGTGGATGAAGTCAGTGAGTTCTGCATGGGTGCAGGAGATAACACCAATGCAGCCGTCGATGTAGCGGAGGTAGAGTTCGGGGATAGGGCCACGGTACGCCTCGAACAAGGTTTGTTCAACGTACCCTCCAAAGAGGCAGGCATAGCTGGGGCTCATGCACATGCCCATAGCTACGCCTTGGATTTGGAGGAAAGGGGAGGAGTTACTTAAGTCTTTTCTGACATTACGGAATTTAAGTATGTTCCTATCCTTAATAGTTTTCTTAGGATGTTTGGCAACAAACTCTCCAAGTAGTGAGTGTATTCTTCAAATGAAACCAGTTAAATAATTACTGCTTGGATTTTATTTTTCAGGATGCAATACTGAAGTACAATGCAGGATATGCAAAGAAATGGGACTTCACTACCCTGAATTACCTTTGCACTGAGGTAAGACAAATACTGATGAGCTTGTAAGGACATGAAACGGGGCTACGTACTTTTCAAATTCACTGTTGGCATTAAGGGCCAGTCCCACTTATGCAATTTTTTTCGGGCGACTTGCCCTTAATGTTGCTGCTTTTGAAAAATTGCAACATAGATCGTGTGTTGTGAAGGAGAATGTTACAAGTTCTCTTCCAGCTTGTTTTAAAATTATTGTAACAATTTACTCTTTGGCATGGCATTGGCTAACCTAAATCACTTTATTTTAATAAATAAGTTGGTAATGTCAGTTGATGTTAAGATGTATGTAATGAAAATCAGTTACATTTTAGTGGATTTAATCTTCCTGCTACAAAGAAGCTCTTAATTACATATCCAAAAATTCAAAATATTAAATTAATTTTAAAATTGCACTTTAAGAAATCTTCAGCTCATGAAGAGGAGAAGCAATGGGTAGGATTATTGACTCCCCCCCCAACCCCTCTCTCTCACCAGACCAACACGTCAGCTTGTCTTTTGGGATGACATGTATTGGCAGTGAGTTATTAATGTTAGATCCGCAAGAGGAAATTATGTTGATAATATATTGAAATGCAGGAGTTCTGAAGCGTTTTGGCCACTGCTTCTTTCTTAACTTGACCAAGGAATGTATTTCAGGTTTGTGTATATTATTGTCACATCGTGAAAGGAACAATGAAACTGATTTTTTCAATTGGCTCTTCTGATGAATGAATAAACGACCAGTATGTCAAGGACCAGCTAACAAGGTGTTATACTCCTTATATTTTGCTTATTTTGCTGTGTTATGTTAATTCACATTATTGGGTAATTTGGATATGTTTCTATAAAATAACTTTGATCTTGTGATTTCTGGAAACAAGGAAATCAAGGGAAATAAAGCTAGTGCTCAAACATAGTCGTGATATAAAAGATCTAAAGGTTTGATGGGCTGTATAGCCTACGCCCACATCCATTTCTTCTATTCAGTCATGTGAAAGAACTTAAACCAACATGGTACTTGGTGTGAGATTTACTGTGCACTTCTGATGTAAATATTGATTTTTGAATACAGTTCAGTTTTAGTGATGCTTCCAGTAGCTGCTGTGTTTTTGTGGCAAGCATAACTTTGCTTGCACATTGCTTTAGAACTTAGTGTGGAATCCAATTACCATTCTCCTTCTAATCCAGGAATAGTTAATTTCCAAGGTACACAAAATTGCTGGGGAAACTCAGCGGGTGCAGCAGCATCTATGGAGCGAAGGAAATAGGCGACGTTTCGGGCCGAAACCCTTCTTCAGACTCAAGTTAATTCATAGTTAATTTCCACTTCACTTATCATTTATCAACATTCTGCTGTGTTTTGTATAGAGATTCAATGCAAGGGGAGGTCAGGCAACAGAAGGTACACAAACCCTAGAGAAACTGATCTCCATTGCCTACCATTAAAATTGTCAAAATCCCCATTAAAGGCAGATGGTCTATTATCATTTTACACCAAGTATAAATTTAAGATGGTTATTTAATTTCCTAAGTGTATTATATTTTTTTAAAAGAAACATCTTCAAGCTGTTGGGGAAGTAATTGGATTATAGATAGAACATTTTTAAGTTGATGCAAGCTTAAAGGATTTTGCTGCATACTTGTGTGTGCATTGTTGCATTCATCGGGAACATGCACCTGAAATTAAAATGGAAGTTCAGTGTAATTCTCTTATTATTTAATTATTTGGTTAACCGCCACCTGTCTCAGATGGGCAATTGATCTCTCTCCCCCCCACCCTCCCCCCCCCTTCAAGCTTAATTTGAGCCTCTCCTGCTCTTTATGTGGATGACAGATGGCACAATAGGCTAAGTGTTCGGCTGGCAACCGGAAGGTAGCTGGTTCGAATCCCGCTTGGAGTGCATACTGTCGTTGTGTCCTTGGGCAAGACACTTCGCCCACCTTTGCCTGTGTGTGTCCTTGGGCAAGACACTTCACCCACCTTTGCCTGTCTGTATGGAAGTAATTGTGTGAAGCACTTTGGGGTCAATGCAAGTTGACTAAAAATGTGCTATATAAATAAAGACATTATTATTATTATTATTATCTCATCTTCTCAACATATTCCTCTTTTTTGTCTCCTTAAATTTTTTTTTTCTTTTAATTAGTTGATCGTCAATTTATTCTATATTATGATCAAAATGTACAATTGCGTCAAGATTTATCCTCCCTAATACCTTGCACCCAAGGGCTTCACATTCCTACTTTATCGATTGTAAACTGAAAACCAAAATGGCGAATTGAAGGTATAATCCTAGTCGTGATCCATTTAAGGGAAAAGCAGTGTCGACATTCAGCTAGTCACAAGATGTACAGTTTTGTACAGCTCATCCCTGCAGGCACTGTCATGCTCTCTTAACTGCTGGTGAACAGTTGACAATGTAAAAGTTCAGGTGTACCTCTATATACAATAATCAGGAAAGTGAAGTGTTATCTCAGTATTTACCACATTCTCAAAGTTAATGATATTTTACTATTTTAAAGGTTATATGGAATTGCAATAAATTAATGCCATTTTTAACTTGTATTTAGTTTTTAATGTGTACTATAGTTTTTAATACTGCAGAAATGTCTTTCCTTGCTGCAGGGGGAAGTAGTTAGAAAACCACTTGCCAGAAGGGAGTTTCAGATATTACTTTATAATCAAATACTTTAAATTTCTATCAAATATCTGCTATGTGAAATGAGTTCAAAAAATGATTTAATTTGCAAATTGAAAAGAGCAATATTAATGGGTTTACAAACTTACTATTAAATTAAATAACTATGCATTTAATTAAATTTTATCGGGTAAGCCGAATGTAAATTTTAATACAACTCTAATTGGCCATGAACACTAGATTCAAGATAACCTTCTCTCCAGGGTTTTTTTCCCACCTCTAAATATATTGACAATGAGGGATGGCCATGTATTTTACTGCATCTGAATAAGGTTTGCTGGCAAGGTATTTCATGTTTTTCCGGTGAATTGAAATGAGTTTGCAGTAACATTTTAAGCAAGAAATCAGGCTATTAGTTTCAGTTTTAATAAAAATTCAAATCAAATTTAAAATGCGTACACATAGATGTACTGTTTCTGAAACCAAATCTTACTGGTTCCAAGGCGAGCGGACTTGTCCTGTTGCCGGGCCATGGCCCGACGGGTCCCTCCCATTCCAAAATAGGGAGCTGCTAATGTAATATTGAAGGAGACTCCTTTCCAGCTTCCTTCCCCTCCATCACCCCATCAGTCTGAAGAAGGGTCCCAACTTGAAACATTCTGCAGAGATGTCTCCTGACCTACGAGTTACTCCAGCGCTTTGTGTCTTTTGTGCTTATTCTACTTGCCTGTTTATATCTTGCTGCAATATAACTGTCCTATTTGCAGTTCACAAGTTTTGTGTCTTCAGAAAATGTAGAAATTGTGGCATGCACTCCCAAATCTAGGTCACTTAATGTACATCAGAAAAAGCTATCCTTGGGGAGCACCAGTCCACCTTACCTAGGGTCCATAAAACAACACCCATTCACCATCATCCTCTGTAACCAATTACTTAAGCAAATCTCACTTTCATGCACTCAGTGTCCCTTTTAATGCCACACGCTTTAACTTTACTGATAACCTTGTAATATTGCACGCTGTCAAAAGCCTTCTGGTATTTCATATACACAACACCAATTGCATTGACCTCTTCAACTTTATTGCCTCATCAAAAATTCTAATAAATTGATTAAATAAAATTTGCGCTAAACAAAACTCTGCTGGCTTGCCTTAATTCTTTTTTCTCCTTAATTCTGCCCCAGACTGATGCATCTAAATGCTTCCCAATATCAAAGTTAAATTGTAGTTAATGGCCATTTTTCAGCAAGAGAGTTACACGTATTCTCCAGCCCTCTGGTACCACTCCCTTTCCATGGAAGATTATAATCAGTGCCCAATGATTTCCTCCATACTTCCCTTAAAGGTCTAGGATGCATTCCATCCCTTCTTATCCTATTGACGTATCTTAGCCAACTTCATCAGTATAAATGCTCAATTTATAACCCTGTCTCAACTATCTCCTTCATTATTACTTCAGAAGCTCCCTCTTTTGGATGAAGATGGATGCAAAGTACTCATTCACCCACAGTGGCGCAGCAGTAGTGTTGCTGCCTTACAATGCCAGAGACTCGGGATTGATCCTGGCAATGAGTGCTGTCTGTACGGAGTTTGTACATGGGTATTCTCCAGGTGCTCCAGTTTGCTCCAACATCTCGGGGACGTGCAGGTTTGTAGGTTAATTGGCTTCTGTAAATTGCCCCTAGTGTTGAGGATATGAAAGTGGGATAACTTAGGACTAGTTGGTCAGTGCAGAATCAGTGGGCCGAAGCGCCTATTTCCATGCGGGAACTCTAAACTAAACTACCTTAAAAACGTCTATGTACAAATTCCCGGTTTTGTCCATAAGGACTCTTGCTATTCCATGCAACTCTCTAATTAATTCTACTGCGGTGCTCTTCTGTATTCTTATTTGTCTCGGCACTGTCTTTACCTTAATTTTAATTTTCACTTCCCTACTGATTCCTTTATAATCAACTGGTATGTGATGTCAAGTATTTCTGAAGCTGAGTTGCGCCATGAAATGTAAAGAGTCTATATTTGGATTTTGCTTTCCAATAGAGCTACATAAACTGGGATCACAGTGTGGCATTTGCTGCCGTTTCTCAGTTGGTTGTGAAGTGAGGGAAGCAGTTCCGTAGACAAATAGTTACCCATCTAATAATACCCAAAACACTTGGGTTGTGTTTAGTTTAGAGATACAACGTTGAAAGCCGTTCGGCCCACCGAGTCCGTGTCGACCACGATCCCCACACACTAGGGACAATTTACAATTACCAAGCCAATTAACCTATAAACCTCTATACGTATTTGGAGTGTGGGGGGAAACCAGAGAGAGCCCACACAGTCACAGGGGGAGCGTACATATTTTACACAGACAGCACCCATAGTCAGGATCGAACTTGGGTCTCTGATGCTGTAA
Source organism: Amblyraja radiata (assembly GCF_010909765.2). NCBI lineage: Eukaryota > Metazoa > Chordata > Chondrichthyes > Rajiformes > Rajidae > Amblyraja > Amblyraja radiata. The sequence goes on from NC_045992.1 coordinate 3,095,070, forward strand.
GGCAGCAACACTCCTGCTGCACTACCATGCCACCCTATATAAGCTAAATACATATTTTTGATGCATCTAGTGAACATCTTTGGTTTCCACATTAACATAATCTCAAATATTTTATTATTTTTACAGGTAGATATTATTACGGAACAGTAGACATAACACAAAATTTTAAAATAATTTTGTCAAACTTTCCAATTTTTTAAATCCTGTTCTTATCCACAGAAAATTGAGAGCATGGAAAACTAACCTCAAAATATTATTTTTTAAATGACTAACCGAATCTGACTTTAATGTGCATTATATCATCATTGCCTGCAGTCTCCTTTTTCTTTGGCTGAATCTCACTTCTGTAATGTTTATTCTGAGTGATGCCCTGTGACAAGACCCAGCATCTCTATTAATCTGCACTGGCTACAATAAACATATTTTCTTTGATTTATTTTAAGCTACTGTCTGCCTGAAGGTTTGTACAATCAAAAGCAATGTTTGCAATAGTGGGAAGTCTTTTTTTAATCTAACACTACAATCAGAAGTGACTTTTCTTTTGTATTTTTCAAGTGGAGGAGAAGATACTTCTTCCAACTCCATTTGGAGATAAAATTTATGGTTTACAAATATACACACAAGCTATATTGAAATAGAATTGGTTGGTATCAAACAAAAATCTTTCTAAATTGTCTCTATGAAAAATTCATCCGTAACCTTTTCATTTGAATGCCAATCCAGGGCACCCTTTTTACAGACCATGCTACTTTTGAGCCTAATGACTGACTTGTCTGATGAATGATAGTTCTCTCCCAGACTTGCCGAAGTGGCTTCTGAAGATCATGATTTTTTTTAGCACTGTTTTCTTTTCAACGTTTCAAGCAAGCGACCCCTGAAAGAATTGACCTGTTTGAATTAATCATTGAAAACAGAATACTCAGCAGGTCAGACTGCAACAATGGTGAGAAAGAAAGCAGAGATTCTATTTCAGGTTTCTAACTTCCAATCTAGGGTAATGTGCTAAATATTTTTCCATTTTTGCCTCATCTTGTATTTACAATCTTTTTCACGGGAAATTATAGAAATATGTTTTGAAACAGATTTCCACCAATTAAAATTGTGGCAGCACTCTTATATTGAATGTGGTGAAGCAAGATTTTGTCCCATGAGATAGATCCTTGATGTTCAAAACTTTTTCTTTAACTCTGAAGAATCTTCGCTGAAAATATCATTCTTTATGGGTGAAAAAAGAAAAGAAAATCTGCTTGGCTGACTGTTTAAATGCCTCTTAAATGTTGCTATTGTATCTGCTTCTACCATCTCTCCAGAGAGCATGTTCCAAGCACCTACCACTCTGTTGAAACCAAAAAGAAAATGCAGCTACCATAAGCATTCTCCCTCTGTGGCCTTAATTCCATGTCCATTTTAGTTGTGCATCCAAGCTATTTCTGCCATGCTCAACAACATCTTCCCACCACCATCATTTATCTGTTGCAAAGGTATTTAAAGCATGGCTACCAAGTTTGTCTGAATGCCAAATAGTATGGTAAGCAGAACTAAACACAATATTCCAAATGTGGCCTAACCAACACTTTATACAGCTGCAACATGACTTCTCAATGTTTATATCTTGACTGCTGAAGGATAGCATGGGGCGTGCTACCCATCTACTTGTGTTGCCATTAGTCTGAAGAAGGGTTTCGGCCCTTAACGTTGCCTATTTCCTTCGCTCCATAGATGCTGTTGCACCCGCTGAGTTTCTCCAGCACCTTTGCCTACCTACTTGTGTTGCCATTTTCAGGGAACTGTGAACTTGCACTCCAAGTAAAATAATCATTTTTGAAATGTTGGAGGCAAGGGGGTTTTATTGTCATATGTTCCCGATGGAACAATTAAATTCTTACTTGCAGCAGCATGACAAAACAATATAATAAATAATAAAATAAAGTTCAGTGCGTGTGTATATATATAAACATTTTTAAATGTCATTTTTAAAAAGGCAACTGTCTGCAGTGACATGTTGCAAGCAAAGTATATCATTATACCAACACTTCTTTAAAAAGAGACTGACACTATTGCCAATATGAAACTCAAACGCAAGCATGGAATCCTATATATGCCAATATATTGAATTGAGATGGACACTTACATAGCGCACACTTCGTCACTCTGACAACAGTCCATTAACATTGCAGCTGGTAAGGTTAATTAGCAATCTGAAAGTGCCAAGAAAAATAAATTCACAAGATATCCCAGAGATGCAGCTTTGTAAGCGAATCTCACCCATTTTAATTTGAACTTTGATTGTTTTTTGTAATTTGTGTTGCCACATCCATGAAAGGTGTTCTGTATGTGGCTGAAAAATTAATGGTATTTTGCAGAGGGCAAAATATATCTTTGATATACTTTATTGAAGCACTTATGGGAAAACTTTATTAATGAATTTCTATTTTAAGTTGCAGCCATTTATTTGTAAGATGGTATTATCGAATAATTCCTCAAGAACTGGAGCACAAACTCAATTGGAGCACTAACTTTTAAGTGTTTAAATAAAAATATAGTAGAAATGCTTAACGTTTGCCTGCATCTGTGAAGAGAAGCAGAGTTAATATTAGCTGATGGGAACGTTTAGTGATAGACAGATGGTGGGGAAATGCTTTGCTTCCAAAACATGTACCACCCTTTTATCACCCACTTTCACCTGGCACCACCTCCACCATTCATATATTTGCCTGATACAGATATTCCCCGTGGCTCTCTCACCCTCCTTCGTTACCACTTTTTTATTACCAGTTCAGATTTTAATAATAAATCTGAAACATTTTCTGGTCCTCCCCCCCCCCCCCCCCCCCCCCCCCACGAGGTACTGTGAAAAGCTTTTGCAAATATGAAAGTACCATTACATAATCATCATTAATATCGTCTGGGGGGATGAACAATTTTGTGTGTTTTATCACTCTCATTTTACTAAGATGTGCAGTGAAAGAGACTGCACAGTCTGCAACAGAGCTCATCATAATGTTGATGAAGCTGAGCACTCTATCAACTCAAGTATACATTTTATGTTTTTATGAGATTGAAGTAGACTGACAACTAATTAGGCAAGGTGCAGAGATGGAGCATGAAATCAGCAGCTGTTACTCTTTCTCACAAGAAGAACATTAAGTATTTTTACACGTTATGAATGACCCAATAGAGTATTTAATTTGTCACTTTCTGTGACTGTTGGTTGGTTCGTTTCAGTAAATGCTCGATGGACACTAGAACTAATGAATTTATTAATCTTATCACTGAAAGTGGTATTTCTCCACTTGTAATGAGGAGATATTGCAAAGTGCATGTTGAATATTGGAATCTGAACAGCGCATATGTGTAAAAGATGAATTTTATCTTTATTATCTTCCCATTTACTGCTTAACTTCAAGCATTTTCCAGTTGATTTTCCTTATTTGAACAATCCTTATGGTTTGTATTTCTTTTAGGAATGTTGAGTATAGCTCAGCAATAGACATGACAATTATATTATGGATAACAACTGATTTTCCCTAGGGAATATAAGATGATATTTCCCTGCACAGAATGTTTAAACATTTTTCAAGTGCGCACACACATGCTTGCAAAAGTCTTAAAAACTGCAACAATCCACCAGGTGGCGACAGCAATGGCTGTCTGGCCAGCAGTCTGTCATGTCCCTTCTCTGTTTTTATTATTTTAAGTGTGTTTTAAATGTGTGTTTCAATGTTTCTTGGTTAGTTTATGTGTGGGGAGGGGGGGGGGGGGGAATAGGGGTAAACGTTTTTCAGTCTGTAGAAGGGTTTCGGCCCAAAACGTTGCCTATTTCTTTCGCTCCGTAGATGCTGCGGCACCCGCTGAGTTTCTCCAGCACTTTTGTCTACCTTCGATTTTCCAGCATCTGCAGTTCCTTCTTAAACGTTTTTCAGGCACTTACCTCGACGGAGATGCGACTTTCTCAGTCGCATCTCCTAACAACTAGAGTGGTGCGGCCTTTCCTGGAGACCGGCCTGGATCATCAAGCGGCAGGCGCGGCACGGACTTTAACATCGCGGAGCTGCGATCCTTTGCCGAGGATCGCCAGAAGAAGTGCTCCGACCGCAGGGCCTGTGGACTTTTAACACCGTGAAGGTCTCTGGTAAGAAGCGGCTGACTTGGGAACTCCATGCCGCGGTGGGTTCTAATCTGTCCGGACGTCGGAGTTTCGATCATCCCGACGAGAGGGCCTGAACATCGGACCGTCTATAGCGGTGAACTGCAGAGGGTTCAAAGGCCCCGCCTGGTGAACAAAGGAGGAAGATGACTGAACTTTATTGACTGAGGAATGTTGATTCCGCCGTGGTGGATGCTTATGTTAAATTTTATTTTATGTGTTCTTTTCACTTAGTATGGCTGAATGGTAACTCAAATTTCACAGTACCTTCATTGGTTAAGTGACAATAAATTTGAACTTGAACAATCAGCTGGTACAATTCACGGGAAAAAAATGCTGTTAATTGTATGCATTTAAGGTCATAAGTAATAGGAGCAGAATTAGGCCATTCAGCCCTTCAAATCTACTCCGCCATTCGATCTACCTCTTCCTCCTAACCCCATTCTCCTGCCTTCTGCCCAAAAGCTCTGACACCAGTACTAATCAAGAATCTATCTCTGCCTTAAAAAAGTACAAACTTAAAGCACACGGCATTGGGGGTTCAGTATTGATGTGGATAGAGAACTGGCTGGCAAACAGGAAGCAAAGAGTAGGAGTAAACGGGTCCTTTTCACAATGGCAGGCAGTGACTAGTGGGGTACCGCAAGGCTCAGTGCTGGGACCCCAGCTATTTACAATATATATTAATGATCTGGATGAGGGAATTGAAGGCAATATCTCCAAGTTTGCGGATGACACTAAGCTGGGGGGCAGTGTTAGCTGTGAGGAGGATGCTAGGAGACTACAAGGTGACTTGGATAGGCTGGGTGAGTGGGCAAATGTTTGGCAGATGCAGTATAATGTGGATAAATGTGAGGTTATCCATTTTGGTGGCAAAAACAGGAAAGCAGACTATTATCTAAATGGTGGCCGACTAGGAAAAGGGGAGATGCAGCGAGATCTGGGTGTCATGGTACACCAGTCATTGAAAGTGGGCATGCAGGTGCAGCAGGCAGTGAAGAAAGCGAATGGTATGTTAGCTTTCATAGCAAAAGGATTTGAGTATAGGAGCAGGGAGGTTCTACTGCAGTTGTACAGGGTCTTGGTGAGACCACACCTGGAGTATTGCGTACAGTTTTGGTCTCCAAATCTGAGGAAGGACATTATTGCCATAGAGGGAGTGCAGAGAAGGTTCACCAGACTGATTACTGGGATGTCAGGACTGTCTTATGAAGAAAGACTGGATAGACTTGGTTTATACTCTCTAGAATTTAGGAGATTGAGAGGGGATCTTATAGAAACTTACAAAATTCTTAAGGGGTTGGACAGGCTAGATGCAGGAAGATTGCTCCCGATGTTGGGGAAGTCCAGGACAAGGGGTCACAGCTTAAGGATAAGGGGGAAATCCTTTAAAACCGAGATGAGAAGAACTTTTTTCACACAGAGAGTGGTGAATCTCTGGAACTCTCTGCCACAGAGAGTAGTCGAGGCCAGTTCATTGGCTATATTTAAGAGGGAGTTAGATGTGGCCCTTGTGGCTAAGGGGATCAGAGGGTATGGAGAGAAGGCAGGTACGGGATACTGAGTTGGATGATCAGCCATGATCATATTGAATGGCGGTGCAGGCTCGAAGGGCCGAATGGCCTACTCCTGCACCTAATTTCTATGTTTCTAAATATCAAGGATCAAAAATATTCAAAGGAATAAATTTATTGCGTGATTATTTACATAGCACACTTCAAATCTTGGGGCCACACACTTTGGTGGTATGTACACTCTCTCTCAAGTGGTTCCACAAGGTAAAGGCTGTGGGATGCTGCCACTCTGGTTTGTAGTTAAATGCCTGAGCACACCGCTCTATGTGCATGCTGCAGCTCTATTTGGCATTTGTACCTTTAAAGGAAAATTTGCCATGTTGAATTTTGCACCAGTCATCTGTTCAAAATGAAGATATTTTAAAGAAGGGATTGGGTTCTATGGTGCTGGTGAAGTTTCATACTTTGGTTTGGGTCTTGTGCCCTCTAGTGAGGAAAAAGATAATTCTGCTCCGTTGAATATTGTCAAAACAGCGAAAGTCCGAGAATTTCCTAAAATTCTATTCTTTCCTTTTACAAACTACACTCCACATACCAATTCCTCTCTGTCCAACGCTAAAAGACAAATAATTACAAATCAATAATAATATTATTGAGGAAGGAACGTAGTCACAAAACTGATGTTGATTTTAGAATGTTGCATCAGGACTTTTGTCAATAGACCGACTGATCTCCATTTAAAATTCTGTTCCTGTTCTAGTGTGTTCCTGCCAACAGATGGCACTGCTCGGTCATTTTGCTTTTTTTTCCCTTTGTCCTTGGGACATGTGTACTTCGTCGCTAAAGAATTACCTCAGTAGTTTCGTAACCCATCTTACTGATATTTACATAATTGATTAATTGCATTTAAAAGTGCATTAGAATGATTAGAACATAAACATGCATCAAATCATAAGTAATGAATATGCAATGCCATTACCACCAATTGAATAATATATTTCCCATAACTGCAGGTTTCATATTAGACTTAGTTTTGTAGATTTTTGCCGATCGAAAAATCTGAGGTATTTTTCAAACCTATTACCTTGAAGTTTCTGAACACATTTGCTTAGTTACTGCAGTGACTTCAAAGGGAAGTTATGCTCATATGCATTTTAAATGATCTGTCTTTGGAGAAAGATCCTGATACAATATTCTAAAATCTATATCAGTTTTGTGACTATGTTCCTTCCTCATTAATATTATTATTGATTTGTATTTTTTTTTAGCATAGGACAGATTAATCGGTATGTGGAGTGCAGTTTGTATAGGAAAGAATGGAAGTTTAGGAAGTTCTGGGACTTTTTTTGAATTATATAAATGACTGTTTTTGATGTATATAAATGACTTGAACTTAACGTAGATGGGTTGGTTAGTAGGTTTGCAGATGATACCAAGATTACTGGGATTACGAATGGTGAGGAAGGCTGCCAAAGGATACAGTGGGGAAATAGATCAGCTACAAAAATAGGCAGAGAAATGGCAGATGGCATTTAATCCGAGCCACTGATGCACATTGGGAGGTCAAATGTAAGGGGAATATAGCTAATTAATGGCATGACTCTCAACAGCATTGATGTGCAGAGGGATCTAGAGGTCCATAACTCCCTGAAAGTGGCAACACAAGTCGATAGAGTGGTAAAGTAGGTATATGTTATGCTTACTTTCATAGGTCAGGTTATTAAGTATAAGAGCCAACAAATCATGGTGCTGCTTTATAGGGCCTTGGTGAGGCCACATTTAGAGTATTGTGTGCAGAGCTGTTCACCCATTACAAGATTTGGAAAGTGTGCGGAGGAGGTTCAGTGTTGATCAGACAGTCAGATCCTATTTTCCCAGGATGGAAAAACCAGTACTAGAGGGCATAACTTTAAAGTGAGTGAGGCAATGTTTAAAGGAGCTGTGTGGGGCAGGTTTTTTTACACAAAGGGTGGTTGGTGTGCACCTGAAACACAGTGTTGGCGGTGGTGGTTGAGGCAGATATGATAGTGGCATTTAAGAGACTTTGGATAGCATATGGAATGAAGAGGTATGCATTATGTGCAGGCTGATAAAAGGTGGTCTTGGCATTATGTTCAGCACAAACATTGTGGGCTGAAGGGCCTGTTGTGCTATGCTGTTCTATATTCTACATCTGAAGGGGAGAATGGATGAGTGATGCTGAGAATTTTAACATTCCCCCAGCCCCAAACTCTTTTTTTTGTCAGTTGCTGCAATCACTGCCACATTTAATGTAAATATTAGCACTCTTCAGTGGTAATTCATAGTGAAGAATTTTAAGATGTTTTCCTGTAATAGTTTCATTCAAATCCTAGTAATCTTACAGTTTCACTTCTGTTTTGGCTGTTGGCAAAATGCATAAATGCTTGACATTGAAAGTCATTAATTCCGATTTGGACTTGATAGTTGATCTGCTCTCAGAGACACTTACGTATAAATTCTACTTATTTAAAAACTGCTTAGCCTAAACCAGATCTTTACAGTAAAAGGACCTTGTGGATAATCAAATAAGTGAAAGCTAATAGCTTAAAACCTTTTCTTATCAATGGAAATTGAATAAAGGATTTCCATGGAAATTTGATTAGCTTTTGAGTCATCGTACAATGACTATGACGATAAAGGAAGAGGCTCTGTGCCTAATTCCATCTGTAATATATTAAAAATTGTTCATGCATGTCTTGAGACAAACTGCAAGCATCCTATGTTCATATATAACATGTTAACAATTCATTTGTTTGGGAACTAAATTCAACGTACAGGGGAAATTATGATTACCTTTTGTTTGACATTGAAGAGTCACAGATTCTGACTTGGATTTGTCGGCTAAACCACTATCAGAGACACTTAGTCATTTAAAAACTGCTTCGTTGAAACCAGATCTTTGCAGTAAAAGGACCTTGTGGATGATCAAATAAGAGAAAGCTAAAACAGAAAATTTTCAGCAGCACAAACTAAACAAAAACATGGAAGTAAGGAACTGATTTACAAAATAGACACAAAGTGATGGAGTAACTCAGCAGGTCAGGCAGCATCTCGGGAGAACATGGATAAGAGACATTTTAGGTCAAGACTCTTCTTCAGACTGATGGTGGTGGGGGAAGGAGGTGTCCGACTTGCTCCTCATTGTATTATTGGGGTCCAAAATAAAATGGAGTTTAGTTCCTTGACAAAATCTAACTCAAGTTAGAACACAATGTTTTGCAAAGGCCATGCACTTTATGTAAAAACGAAAAAACTTAAAGAGCGCAATTTGAGTATAGATTTAACGAGATTCAGGCCCATGGTGCCCAATTAATGAAACATAGCTTGGCGTGCATGGAATTAAATACGAGTGGTATGAAGCGGAATGTAGTAAGTTGTTTAGCAGCCTATGTATTTTTCTAGACATTTTAACAGATACTTGTAATTTTCTTTTCAAGTAGACTCCTACGGCCACAGTTTCTTAAAAATAAACAATTTACAACCAGGAAGCATGTCAGTACCCTTGTACAACTCTCATGCTCGAATAGAGTGCTTTGCAATCTACAGATGAGGTGAACATTACTGCCTCAAGACAGCATTTGACCAAGTCTGGCATTAAGAAGTCCCGGTAAAATTGAAGTTGATTGTATCCAAGTGGAAAACATCTCCCGACCTGGACTCTACTTCCACTGACCTTTGATCAAGAGAGTTCAAAATGCTCATGATCCTCGAGAGAGATTTAAAAAATCATTATCTCTGCCTTTAATGTCTGACAGGTAAATTTTGGACAGGCTAGGCTTGTATCTACTGAGGTTTAGAGCAGCCAGCTTTGCTTTTGGACAGAGACATACCTGAGAGTTCTTGGCAGGATTGTTGTGGATATGTTTCCCCTTGTGTGAGCATGAAGAAGCTGCAACTCTAGATTCTCATACGAGGGGAAATATCTCCAACTGCATCCCGTCAAGAACCCTCAGGATCACTATGTTCAGTTCAGGCTGCTCTAAGCTCCATTGGTTACAAGCCTAGCCTGTTCAACTTTTGTTTTTTAGACAATCCACACATTCAATTAATCTACTAAACCTTCTTTGCATTGCTTCCAATCGCCTTCAATTATACTCTGCTGTTTCTCATCATTTAGATAATTCACATTTTATTTTTCCTGCCAAAATGGACAATTTTACAATTTCTTGCATTATATTTCATTTGTTGTATCTGATTTGCCAGGACATGTTAAGGTGCGAAGTAAATACAGTTCCTTTTTGAATGCTTTACGCTCTCCATCCATTCAATGCTATTTCAGGTGATCTACTGAAAATATGAAGTAATCTATTTGTAAATGAATTGCCTATTGGAGGTTTATGTGGAGCAAGTTGTTTTCTACATGGAACGGTGACTGCCTGGAACACAATGCCAGTGGTGGTGGTGGAAGCAGATATAACAGTGGCATTGAAGAGGCTTTTAGATGGGCATGTGGACATGCAGGAAATGGAAGGGTGTCGATCAATGCGGGCAGAGGAGATTAATTTAACCTGGTGTAATGTTTGGCACAGATGTGGTCTGAAGAAGGATCTCGACCCGAAACATCACCCATTCCTTCTCTCCAGAGATGCTGTCTGTCCTGCTGAGTTACTCCAGCATTTTGTGTCTATCTTTGTGAACTTAAGGGACTGTTCCTGTGCTGTACCTTTCTATTCCTGTGTCAATGTAAAATATACATTTCATTCCACTGTTTTCCTCCAACTCCCACAACATCCTAGTTTCTTCATGCACCAGCATTAATTCTTGTCATTAAATCAGAACCTTGGATTTACCTTCCTGCGCATTTACTTAAATTAAATTGTGTCCATTTCCTCTTGGCTCATTCACTTAATCATTTTCTATGTCTCTGAATAGTATCAAGTCCCCTTGCATTCAACCCTTGGCCATATATCTCAGTGTCATCAGCAAATGCTCTCAGCACCCACCCCTGCGTGAACTGAAAAATGTGAAAGACGAAGCACTTGGGATCTCAGTTGTTTCTTAATCCCAACCAAAATGTTGCTAAACCATTATGCTTTAGTAATGCATTTTACAGAAAAGTTTACTTGACAGTGTTCAATTGGAATTTAAAACAAAAGGATCATGCCCTACATGGTAACACTATACCAATAATCCTGAAATTAATGATAAATTTAAAAAATAATGTTGACTTAGAATATCTTTTCATTTCTATGAAACTTGATATATAAATTGATTTAAATTTGCATTTGGGAAGAAAATAAAAGTGCATTAAAAAAACCCCACATGATCCTGAATTAATTATACATATTTTCTTTGTATTCGAACAAGATGTTTGCAAACAATAAATATCAAATATAATTGGGATCACTATGTCAGTATTTTAATGGGATGATTTAATTAGTGCATCTTGTCATGTTTGACAATTTTCTTTTGAAATGAAGTCTCGAGTTGAGTTTTTTGTGTGGGGGGAAAACACAACCTTTTTATGGAGTGGAATGGAAGCTGCATAATTTGGTGCTCTAATTAAATGTAGAAATCATAGATGCACTTTTGTGCAGAATTATTTTACAATCTTCTTACTTCTAATCAGAAAGCAGAGTAATTGAGGAGCATGGTTGACATTTGTGGATGTCTCACATCACACTAATAGAATTGAGTTTATTACCTTGCAAGTAAATAAAGACGAAAAGATTCAGTTAATTATTTCCTGCTGACCCTGTCGAGGTTGAGCCTGGAGGTGAAGGAGGTCTGAGTGGTGGTGAGATTGACAGTTCGGCTAAATGATGACTATAAAACACTATATTGTATCACAGATGATGTCTACCTTTAAAGATCTCTTAATTAATGAAGACATCTAATTTTGCATTTCCCTCGTACCAGCAGGTAATAAAGGCCAGTCTGAAAATATTTATCATTGAAAAACAAAAATATTCTCTCCCCAGTGGCTCCATACTAGGTTTTTAATCAGTGAAAATGAAAGACCATTGTGACCTTCACCATCCTGGCAGTATTCTGCAACACTTTGCTTTAGTTCTCTTTTTTCTTACCCTACTTTTGGACCTATTCTTTAATTGCCATGTCCTATACATTAAAAACTCTTTTTCTAAATCTCGAAAAAATTATATATATTTTAAGACCTGCCACTTTTTTCCCCACTAGGCAAAAGTGCTGGAGAAACTCAGCGGGTGTGGCAGCATCTATGGAGCGAAGGAACTAGGCAACGTTTCGGGCCGAAACCCTTCTTCAGACCGAAACGTTGCCTATTTCCTTCGCTCCATAGATGCTGCCGCACCCGCTGAGTTTCTCCAGCACTTTTGTCTACCTTCGATTTTCCAGCATCTGCAGTTCCTTCTTAAACTTTTTTCCCACTATTCTCTTTTCACCCGGATATTAATTGCAGAATCTCATAATGTTTCCTGGGTTGATATTAGTTAATGTGGTGCAAACTAGAAAGAAAATGGTGGCTTTCTTGATCATGATTGGCAGAGCTGGTAGTAATGTGTAGAAACAAAGAACTGCAGATGCTGGTTTACAGAACAAAAGGCACAAAATGTTGGAATATCTGAGCAGGTCATGCAACATGTCTGGAGACCATAGATAGGTGATGTTTTATGTCGGGTCCCTTCTCCAGACTCCTTCCTTATGTGCAATATTTATGAGATGGTTGGTGGAATGGAAGTGTGGACCAAGGTGTCTTTGAAGGGAGTGGTCCCTGCTATATGCTGAAAGGAGATTGGGGGGAAAAAAAGATATGTGTAGGCAGATCCTGGTTTAAACCAAAGATAGGCAAAGGCGTGAGATATAAGTGGCTGATGCTGTCAAGGTCTTTCTTAACAGGGAAGCCATGCTTCAGAATGAAAAACATTTCGGGAGACACTCTCGATGGAAAGTCTCCTCCTTGGAGAAAATAGGTCGGAGACAAGGAACTGGGAGAATGGAACAGAGTCTTTTCAGGAGGCAGGGTGGTCAAGATATCTGGAGTCAATAGGCTTGTAATAGAGTGTTGCTAATAGATGTTTGTGGTCACCTTTCAAGGTAGACACAAAATGCTGGAGTAACACAGCGGGTCAGGCAGCATCTCTGGAGAGAAGGAATGGGTGACGTTTCGGGTCAAGACCCTTCTCTACCGTATCTCCTGAGATAGAGACACAGATCCAGAAAATAAAGAAATGGCAGGATGGAAATTGGCAACATAAGCAATGAAACTGAAGTCTGACGAATTGTCCCGACCCAATGCGTCGTTTGTCAATTCCCTCCACAGATGCTGCCTGATCCGCTGAATTCCTCCAGAACGTTGTGATTTCCTCGAGATTCCAGTAACTGCAATATCTTATGTCTTCACTACCTTTCTGTGAGGGTTCAGGACTAATTTCAGCTGTTTTTTTTCTTCATATGCCACTGTATATTTGGTTCTCCACTATTTTTACATGATTTGCTTCACCAAGGAAGGTTGTGTTCTGCTACCAAACTTTTCATAACTTTGGCAAAATGACTTTTGCATTCATCGGTAGCAACATTGAACGGTGGGAAATTATTTTTATTGAACTCTCAGCGCTATGAAGTGGAATGCATGATTATAATTTTGATAACCTGAATGTGCAGAGGAAATCTTCCCATTATTGCCACCTTGTAGTTCAACAAAAATCACTTGTAAGTGGTCTTCAGTTTACCACATGATAAGCAAAATTTAATGCACAATGTATTGTTTCTAAACCAGATTTTTATTTTCTGTGATGCTGCTAAAATCAAGTGCCACATGCACCAATCTTGCTTGATGTGAACAAACCAGTTCTAAATGCTGTGGAGATAAAAGACAAAATTCTTGGGAATTTGCACCAAATTGGTCCATGTCAAAAAATAAATTTGTGTTGGACAAAGCACTCAGCATAATGACAATCACTAATGGTTGTTACATTCCTTAAAGCAGTAACCACGTGTTTCCAAACGTAACTTACAATCAATAAATTACATTTTTCTCGAAAAATGCATCTTAACCTTTGTGAGTGGAAAGTCTAGCGGCAGTCTCAATTTTGATGACAGTGAAGTATTAAACAGTCTGGGGACTTGTAACAAAGGAATGCTGTCTATTTACTGATGCTTTTGGCTCTCAGCAGAGAAGGATGAATAATAACTTCTTAAAAAATACGCTTGTCATTCTTGCTCCTGAGCAAAAGGGAAGACGTGGTTGAGCTGAAATGCAGATGTGGATTTACAGTCCACAAGATAACAAAGTCAAAGCCTGATGGATATGTTTATTTTCAGTGGACTTGGTTCTTTGAAATACCATTTACTTGGCGCATGCCTGATTACAAATTTGACTTGAAATGTTTAGAACGTAGCCATTCAAAGAGTTCATTCATCCTATTGTCAAGGTCTGTCAAAGTAAATCAACCAAGTCAGGTTATTGGCATGGATAAATACAATACTGTAAATCGCCACCTTTATGTACACAGGGGCATTAAACCTGCCTTTTTACTTGATTACTGCTTCTCCTTTGTGATGTATGGAAATGCCTACGGTCATGTGACATATCTTGGTTTACTTGATTTGATGCATTGTCAAGTCTTGATTTAAACCTGCTAGGCATGCTGCCTCAGCGCCTTCTCATCTCCTCCCGTCAGGGGTACTCATTCATTACCCACACTAGAACAGTTTTACAGTGACAAGCAGTCATTAGTTATGACAGTATTTAGTCAAGCCTCTTTGTAGCAATATAAATGTTCACTTTCCTAAATTGCTAGTCAAGGCTGTCTGCCCAGGAAGTTGCCAACCTCCAACTAAATCAAGCCATTTGCATTGCCTCCATTTAATCAGCATCCTGAAAAACAGCCGTGATAAAATTACTGAATGATTGATTGTGCTGACATGTTCCAGCCAATATCTCCGTAAATCAATACTTGCGCAGGTCAGGATTCTGAATGCATTTGGTTTAGATTTAATGCAGAGTTGGCCACTCTTATTTCCGATCGTAACCCAGTACTGTTGGCAAGAATTTTCTTATAACTCCATGACTTTCCTTCCAGTCTAATTACCCTGTTAACCATGTTAAAAAAATCTACAATATCTACACGATACTGAGGCTGATATGTCAATTATGTGGAGCATCTTCGTGAAATACAGTATTTTGTACATTGCCGCTAGAAACGGCTATCCTGCCTGATGGAACTTCGACTACAGGATCCTATTTATGAGTCTGGTGCTGTTTTCTGTATTCCACAGTTGCATTGAAAAGTGGAAAATGTTAGTACCCAAAGAATAATTGATAATTTTGAATGATAGAATTGTGTACTGTATGGAAGCTACCGACAGGTGTTAGAAATCAATCGGACAATAAAAAGCTGCAATCTTTTGGTCACAATCTGAAGGCTGATTGTCTTTACTCCTCCAGTATTTCTCAGGAGTTGTCAGTACTTAAACGGTCTAGCTAATACCAAATGTCATGGTTGTAAAGTTGCGCAAGTGTGGAACTTCATTTCCTTGATTTAAGATTGTCAGATACTAATAACTAAAAAAATGACATGCTATTGACTGAAATCACAGGGGAGGATAATAGAATTGAAACAAATGGCTAAACTGCCAGCTATATAGCTACCTCGACATCAGTGTTAATGTTGGGACTTGCCCAGATTTTTCCAGGAGGCCGCATTGCCTTCCCTTGGTTTAAAAGCGCTCAGGCTGGGAAATCTCTGCTGCTGAGTCTGTGGCAAGTTAAATATGGTGCAAACACATTTGTCAAGAGGTATCATCTCTGGGGGGGGGAAAGTAAGTGGTTAGTTTTCATATTTAATTCATTTAATTTGCTTTATTATGTTTTTTATTGAAGTACCTCATGCTGACACATATTTAAAATTATTTTAAATTTGAAAGCATTTTAAAAGCGACATTCAACATAATGAGGCCACACTGGATGCACCCACTATGTTGGCATAAATAGGGACTGGATATGAAGTATATCAGCCCTCCAGCTCAATACATGATGTACAGTGCCCAGCAGCAGAGTGCAAGATCAGTGCGCTACCATTGGGCCTTAAAAGTCTTGTACTTCCCACAGTGCAGGTGGATGCAGTGTTTAGATAGTTTAGAAGGGATAAATTAGCATCTTCCTCATTTATTCCATAGAAATAAAACTCCGCTGTCTATCCAACTCTAATTCTTTATTCCTTTATTGTTCTATCTCTTGGTTTTTTATGTAATTCCATTCTTTATATTGTTTGTGGCTATATCGTATTTGAAGGCCTACACTAAGGTTGTGATGAGTTATTTTGGTACTTGGGATTTGAAGTATTACAGGCTGGATTGTGTAATTAATTCCTCCATGCTGAAAGTACATTAACTCTTGGCTCACTAACCTTGGTTTGCCCCCCCCCCCCCTTGGAATGCATTACCTGCAAGTTGGACATTTTGGGTCCATATTCAGGGCTAAGTGTTTTACTATAATCTAAGATGGATTAACCTGTTAGTAATTGGCCAACACTTTGTGCAATATTTTAAATGATAAAACATAAGTAGTATCCTATGCATAAATACAGGAGGAGAAACATTTAATAAAACTCAATGCTAGTAAGAGAGTCTATTAACAAAAACTGGAAACCACATCCTTGAAAATAACTTCTGGATCTGGGTGTTTAGCAGCGTATGTATGAACACCAGACACTACTGTCACATGTACCTTGTAATAATATCCAGTACTGAAAGCTTTGCTATTATTATTGCTGCCGAATCCAATCTAGTGGGTATACTCATTTTATAAGCACTATTATGGGCAGATGGGGCTTGTCAGTCTGGGAAGGCAGTCCATCTAGGAGAGGGAAACTCTGATTTAACCCTTCCGCTGCCTTGTGGCCATATCCAGTCATGGAAAAGGTTCCTGGAGTAAACCTCAAGAAAATCCGGAGTCGGGGCCCCTAAGGCAGTTCGTCGTTGTCTACGACCTCGCTCTGGCAGCTCCTGCGACGGCACTGGTGCCAAACTGTAACGGCCCTGCTGTTCCTTTTAGATCGATCAGCGACGTGGAGAGGGGGGATGTGCTGCATGGGCAACAGCCTGACCTCCATATGACATCACCCAAGCTTGCATCCGACCACACATCACCTGCAAACTAGGATGCATAACCCATGGTCAGTCATGACCGAGGGGGGGCCTACTACTACTAATTATGATTTCACAAACCTGCTTTTTAATTTTGATTTCACAAATATAACACAAGCATTTAGAAATGACCAGTAAAATTCATCCTTGCATTGAAGTTATTTGAAACTGAAGCAAGCCATTAATAGACATCACCGATAATTTTATGACACCAGGTTTTAAGGAAGATGGTCTTTTTTTAACATTTATAGTTACTTATTGAATCAAGCTAATTTAAGACATGAATTAAATTATGGAGCATTAGGATTTACCGTGGCAATATTTTTACTAAGTTTATTGCATAGTATTATGAACTGTGATATGACTGTATATAAGATATTAAATTAAAAATATCCCTTAGGTATTTGTTTTGTATATCTATTTTATCTGTATTGTTCATTTGTTTTATTTATATGCTGTACACACAGTATTGCAACACTGCAACAATGATAAACTTTCTTTTTCTAAGGATTTAAATGATGTGGAAACACAGCATCTTCTGCAGTCCCTTTTGCCGGAAATGGCTGAACTGGCTCTGCGGTTGGACACTGTTTGTACACAGGTAGGTTACAAAAACTAGTACGTTTATTTCTGCAAGCTTGCGTTACAAGAGCTGGACTGGTATATATTTTTTTTAGAAATAGTAATTATCACATCTTTTGTGAGTTCAAATTAAGACCAGCAGTGCACATTAAAATGAGACACCATGCCAGTAGAATGTGAAAGAAGTCTTTAACAATCTGTGCTCTTTATATTTATTTATGTTTTTGTTATAAAGTGAGAACAATGTTCAGGAACAGCATTTTGTCATATGAATGATTTACTGTGTACAAAATGCATTGTTCCTCTAGTTTATGTTGTGAGTACCAGCATTTTCCCCCCAGCCCCACTCGCCTCTGAAAAGATAAAGGTGAGATGGCACCTTGGACAATGGCAGTGCATCTGGTTAAAATAGTTGCACGATGATGTTAAGCAGAGAGTTCCTGGAAAGACTACAAAAACACATATATATTCCCAAATTTAAACTACTTTGCTCTCGAGGGGAGCGTGCATCGTGATGGTATTCTGACGCTTTTGCTGTCCTTTACCTTGGCCAGTAGTGTTATAATTGGGAGGCTGTTGGAATAGGCATGGCAATTAATGATAAGGCAATTTGCAAAGGGTACACATTGGAATCACGCTACGCAGTGGATGTGGAAATGAATAGTTCAGATGGTGGGTGGGATGTTCAATCAAGTGGTTGCTTTGGAGGACATATTGTCATCACCCATGTCCTGGTAAGATGGCGAATATTTCATCACTTTCCTGCCTTAGGCATAATGAAAGACTTGTGCCCTGGAGATAATAAAATGACTTGTACCTTAGAGAAAATAGAAAGATTTGTGCCTTAGACATAATGGAAAGACTTATGCCTTTTAGATGGAGAGACTTTGAGAATCATTACATGACACAGGTTACTTCATATAGCTGCAGTATTTTTATGGCCGTCCAGTTTAGTTTCTGGTCAATGGTTATCCCCACAATGGTGATGGATTATCATCGAAAATTGGGATAATCCCAGAACTGTGCTGGAGATGGCCATGGCTTGACATGTTGTGGCATTAGTGTTACTTGCCATTTATTAGCCCATATATCCTGCTTGATGCATGCGAGTAAAACTGCGTTATTTTGAGAGCTGGAATGGAATTTTTAGCAAAGCTCCCCACCTCTGTCCCTGTGATGGAAAATAAGGACATTGAACCAGCTGAAAAAGGTGGGGACATGAGGAATTTATGCAACACTGCCCTGGGCTGACATGATTGGCCTCCAACAGTCATCCATCTTCCTTTGTGCTCGGTATGACTTCTGCCAGAAATTCCCACTTGCCATCTTTTCTATAATTTCTTAATATTTCATTCATCAGATTTGTGCCTTGATATCAAGGGCAGTCTCATTGGCCCTGTTTTAGCCGAACAACAATCTTAATACAATCTGGAGCCATTTGGTTTTGAAAAATCTTAATCTGAACATGAGAGAGTAGCTTATTTGTGAGCCAATGCTCACATTGTTGATGGCATTTCCCAACACTTTGTTGATCATTGAAAATAGACTTGGTAATTGATCATATAGGACTATATAAGAACTTGCCTGAACATTTGTCAAGTAAATACTATGTACTGAATTAGTTTGGTTAGAAGTAACCAATTCTAGAGTACAAGTCTTCAGCACTGAAGACTTACAGTCTCTGCTGTATCTAGTATCTTGGACATTTTTAGATATCATATGAAATGCATCTAAATATTTGAAGACCTGCTTTTGTGACGGTGGGGGCCTCCAGAGGATGCAGCAATGAAATTAACCATCAGAAACATTAATCTTGTCTGTGGCACACATTTAAAAAGAGCACTTTAACAAATTGCTGTTCATTACCGTGGCTCCCAGGGCGAGATCCATTCTTTAAATTAACATCAAACCTATTCTGTTGCCACATTGGGCTAATAAGAAATTTTAAATATCTATTTGGGTAGAAGTGAATGAATTGGAGGATTAGCTTGCTGTGGTGTGCGGTCAGTTGCATGTGGTTGTTTGATTTGAGCCTGAAGACTATTGAAGTGGTCACAATTTTATTCCAATTTCAATGTAAATTTCTCCATTTGGATTGGAGAATAATTGAATGCAACTTTTGATAGTGTGCTATCCTTAGTTCTTGACCAGAGTGGACATTAACTTTCAAAACCTGTGCTAGATAAATGCACAAGTAAACTTGATGGTAGTTGTATTGGAGAATTAATGTGCTGTCAAAATTGCTGAGCTGTTCCTTCATGAATGACTGTCTTCATTCTTTAAGACCAGAAGCTCACCTAATCCGATTTATACTCCACTTATATCAGTAATAAACTGTTTGCAGGTAACCATATGCATTTTTATCTCTGGCAGTCGTGAGTCATTTTAATCGTGAGCAGTCTTGAAGTAATTTTAGGGGAACATTGAATATGGGTCCTAATTTGGTGTATAAAGTTGCATTTGGATAACGTGATAGGAGGAAATCTTGACTTTGAAATTGCTTTGGATTAATTGCTGCTGAACATATTGGATTGATTGAGTCGTCTGCATTAATTTTTTTGTGATCGGTCAGCTCTCTGTGTTGGATAAATAGTCATATTCATTACCGAGGCATATTCATCATTTAGATCATTGCCAGCAAGGTGAGTCAAAATTAATGTACTCTTTTATTCATGAATAAATCTACTTCATAATATTTTAATAGTTGAGGTAGAGAGGGGGAGGTGGAGGAGAGCCAGGCGGGTGAGTAGGCTGTGAAAAGCGGAGAGAACCCTGGGAGTGAGAGACAGAGAGAGAGTACAGGGCCCGACTCTCTGCATCTCTCGGAAAACCCGAAGAGGGGGAGCCGGTTCAGCGGGGGAGGAGTGGGATAGGAGCGGTTAGCAGCGGGTGAATGGGGGCGGGGCATGACTTCACTCGCTGCACAGGCTGCGACGAGAAAGTGCTTCAAAAGCAAGCCGGTGAGCACCGGTGACCTCGGGAACTGCATAACAGAGCCTACGCTCGTTCGTTCTGCGCCTTTTGAAGAATGGAGTGGGGGGGGGCTGGGCCACGAACAAAGCATTGTGACGTCATCAGCTGGCCAACGGTTAGATTTGAGGAAAAAAAGTCAGATCTGTGAACAATTTTACTAAAAAAAAAGTCAGGAAATAATTAACCAAATTTTCAGATGAGGGGATTTCTGAAATCATGAGGTAAATCTCTACCAGAATATGTGAAAATGTCTCCGTTACTGCGTCTGGTTTTGGTGGAGATGTGAATGACAACCAAACAAACAAACAAACAAACTAACGAAGACAGTTTTTATAGTTATATGATAGATATTTTGTTTACCGAATTCACCCCGGATTAAGTTCAACTGAAGTCTCTAAATCCTGATTGGGATTCAACAGTGCACTTGAATATATGCAATAAATGTGCAAATATTCTCTTTTGTAGGTATCATTATATTCTTCAGAGTTACTAGTTCTGTTCGGTTTAGTTTATTCTCACGTGTATCAAGGTACAGTGAAAAGCTTTCAGAAGTGGGAGTAAAATAATCAGTTTATTAATTGTATTAATATTTTTTTTAAAGCATGACTATTCAACCTGGCATTGGCATTTTGTTTCCCCTTAATCTCAGATGGTTATTTGGTCCAGCTATTAAATTTTAAATGAAATAATTTTCATTATTAAGCATGAAATAAGAAAGAAACCATTCCCCGCTATCCATTGATGTTCCTTTAAACTGCTTTCACGTGACAGTGGTCTAGTGGACATATTTAAGTTAATGAATCGGAGCAGTGCTGCAGTAACTTTAATGTTATTTTTTCTGGAGATTGCATTCCACTAATTTCACAACTGATAAAGCACTTCATGTGATTAAGTGCAAAATCCAGAGTAACAAGGTTGTTGAAGGGGTTTCTTTGTGCCTGTGACCTACCGCAGATTTAATAGGACAGAAAATTGAATGGCCACGTGGGGATCAATAAAGATGCTGCTCGTTCTTCAGGTCTGATTGGAATCTATTGGTGATTGCCAAGGACATAATGCAGAGATTAATGATAATATCATACCAAATGCTCTTACATACTTTGATTTATGGTTCTTGGCCAAAGCAACCAATTGTTACAGTGGAACAATAATTGTTATTAGTAATTCTTTTTTGTATAAAAAAAATATATATTTTTTTTAAATAGTCTTAATAAAAATTTACAGAATGTTTGCTTGATACATTCATTCATTCATAATTAAGGCCAGTATTTGGTTCAGAGTAAATCTAATATCTTTTAAATTTAAAAGAATTATTTACGTGGGAGTGCATCTCACAAATCTACCTTCATAGCTTTTATTTTTTTTTATTGCTCTTTTATTGCTTTTAACATATTAAAATAGTGTAGGTGGCAAATTCATACGGTATTTTACTTTAACCTCTCACTACTCCATTCTGAAGTCCCCACCTGCTTCAAAAGACCACTATCATTCCAGTGCCCAAGAAAAGTAAAGTAGCGTGCCTTATTAACTACGTCCAGGGGCTGTGACATTCACCATCGTGAAGTACTTTGAGAGACTGGTGATGGCGCACATTAACTTCAGCCTCCCACCCAGCCTTGTTCCTCTGTTTGTATACTGTCACAAGATTTTACTTCATGGTCAATGTTATGATGTCGCATTTCACATCGTACTAGAAAATATTGAAATTACGTTTGAACATATTTTTATTTTTTGCCGCAGAAGCAATGAAAACTATCACTAAATACCGCCTTTATGCACCAGCGGATCCAAAGATACTTTGTAGAAATGTTACCACAAAATATGACCGCAGACCACAAGGAGATATTGGGATATATTTTATCAAAGAGAAAATTGGAAGGATCAAAAGAAAGGTGGAGGGAGGGAGAGAGATAGTTCAAGAGAAGATGCCAGATGTGGTGCTTTTGAGGGGAACAGATGGACCATTGTAGAATTGAAAAAAGGTCAAGAACAGGGAAGAGCCAAGGGATGGGTTGATGGGAATCAGGGCATTGCTAAACTAAGTGGCGAGTGTCAGCAAGTGTGAGATAATGGAATGAATAAATCAATGCAAATTAGTGCAACAATTTTTACATTGGCCCATTAGAGTGAACATGGCTAGCTAAGAGTGCCCTGAAATAGTCAGGTTTTGAAGTAATGAAGGCTTGGATGAATTTTCAATGGTGGACAAACCGACACAGGTAGATCTGGGCAATACAACAGGCAGACTTAATGATGGGATTGATGTGTTCTGCAAAGCTCTGCTCAGAGTCTGATATGACACCACAGTTGCAAATAGCATGGTTGAGTTTCAGACAGAGTTTGTGGGTAGGGAATAGAGCTTGTGAGAGGCGATTGAGCAGAATAGCTTTATTTTAATTGAATGAAATATCTGCTTTTGCTTTGCTGCGTCAGAATAGTAGTTTGACAATTTGGAAGCAATGGAGAGGTCCAGAGAGATAGAGATGGTTGTTGGCTACTCTTTTCAGTTTTCTGCATTGTAGAGGTTCATATAAAATGTTAACATACGCCTCCCTCCCCCAGGCTAGTTTTGCAGCTACAATAAACATAGAAACATAGAAAATAGTTGCAGGAGTAGGCCATTTGGCCCTTCGAGCCAGCACCACCATTCAATATGTTCATGGCTGATCATCCAAAATCAGTACCCCGTTCTGGCTTTTTCCCCATATCCCTTGATTCCCTTAGCCCTAAGAGGTAAATCGAACTCTCTCTTGAAAAATCGAACTCTTGAAGGAGAGAGGGCGAGAGAGAAAATAATATCTTCATGGTTCATCAAAATCTTAATCATATTTTTAGATAATTTACAATATAAAAAGGAATCAAAGCATCCATTCTATATTGTGGCTTTTGTACCGTTTATAACGGTTAATTTAAGGATATTCTAAAATATTGGAAATCAGTAAAATTTCAAATAAGATGATTTTTCTAATCAAGTGAGGTAAATGAAACTACTATCACCGCGCTGCTTGTAGATTGCAGCAGTGTTACTAAATTGTATGTACTATCATTTGGTAAATGTAATTTTGCTTCTGTTTGCTAAATTAATAAACTAATGACCTCTGCCTTGCCTCCTTCCGTGCCAGCCGATACCATTGCTTAAGCAGAAGATGAATCACTCCATCACAATGTCACAAGAACAAATAGCCTGCCTTCTGGCCAATGCCTTTTTTTGTACATTCCCTCGACGGAGTAACAAACTAAAACCGGAGTATTCTAATTTCCCGGAGATAAACTTCAAGAAGTAAGTACAAACAATTCCTTTGATTGCATGCAGCACAATGTACAAGTTTTCTAAAAACCCTTTTGCACAGTGTGTCATGGTTTTATGATATTATTACTACTTGGGTTTTCTATCATAATTTTACAGGGATGGCAAACTGCTTCAATCATACTTCAAGATGTCCTGTTGTTTTTACACATTTACACATCACTGTGCCCATCACTTGCCCATCAGGCTCTTGTTTGTAAACCATATCGTAGTTTCTTGAGGGAAGGAAGGGAAAGGTGATGGTCATGTGATTGGGTAAAGAATAGAAGTGGTGAAGTTCTGGAAAATGATTTTTAGCTCATTGTCCTAACTTCAGCAGCATGTTGTGCAGAGAGCCTGTGGAAGGAGACAGGAAGGGATACGATGTGCAGAGAGAAAGAGAGAGTGTGCAAAGAATGAGTAAAATAAATAACATATTTTAAAATAAAAAGAAACAAGCATTTATACAACAAGGTAAAAGGGAATACAAGCATCTAAACTATATTGCACAATTTAGAACACGTTTGATTTGAGTACTTCTCTGGGGAGTTTGCGTTTGTCAGTGCATTGAAATATAATGGGATATAGTGTAATTTAACTTGTTTGTCTGGATATTGAATCATTTAATGATAAAGATGGAACAGTCTAGATACAGCGGAATCTTGTGAATTGTTACTTATGCAACTCAGGTGTACGATTGACATCAGGCCCCATGATGTAGTACCTAGAAGAATTAGTAGGCAGATTATATTTCTATAAGGCTTGAATGTGTGAGAAGGTAATTGGAGGGGCTATCATGCTTGGAGAAAATAAAATCACAGGGGAAAATACATTTTTGTTTCCCAGCACCATTTGTGTATGTAATAGCCATAAGAATACTTGAAAATATCTTTAATTGAACATTGTATAGTGTATGTGCATATAGATTTATAGTCATACAGCATGGAAATAGACTCTTCAACATGCCCATGTCCGCCATGATGCCCCGACTTGTCCACCTGCCTGTGCTTGGCCCATACCCCTCTAAACTAAAATTCTATAGTTTAGAAATGTCTTTCTAAGGGCACATCTTTATCTGCACTATTGAAGTTTCATCAAAAATCCTGTTAACATTACTTCACAAATTGTGTCTATAACACCTAATTGTTTCTAGATCATCCATGTACTTGCATATGTTGATGCTGGGATATTTGTCGTGGTACTAAACAGCACACATTTAGTTGTCACCTTGGCAGAGAGTGGTCCACAAATGACCTGGAGCACTCAACCATAAAGTCAGAGAGCACAGGTACAGGTCCTTCAGCCAGAGAATATGTGCTAACATCAAACACCCATTTACACCAATCCTACATTAATCCCATTTTACTTACTCCACATTCCCATCAATGCCATTCCCAACGCCAAAGTTCTATTGCATACTAGAGCAGAAATACAGTGACCAATTAACCCAGTCTTTGGAATGTGGGAGGAAAAAGGAAAACCTGCATAGTCACGGAAAAAATGTGTTAAACTCCACAACACCAGCACTGGATGTCAGGATTGAATACTGCTCACTGGAGCTGGGAGGTTTCAGCTCTACCTGCTTGTAGAATGGTTTCAGACATCTCCTGAGAGATCTGCTCCTGTAGAACTGTTGGTTTGTAACCCTAGAGTTTGATGCTCCTGCAGGCAAGTCTTTAAGATTTTATTTTCTCTTGCATGGACCCCTAGTCCTCCCTGCATTTCCCTTCATTGTGTTTATCTCATTCAGACCTTCACCTGCAGAGTGAGCCTGCTCATGCTTCCCCCAATTTTGATCTTGAATACCTGACCCACAGCTTTGGAGATGAGGTTAAATCTTTGTGTGTGCTTTATTGTGTAATGTTGTATTGCGCACCAATTTAAGGCCCTTTTCCTGGTATGGAATAATTGTATTGATCTATGTTTTGAAACCAATTGGCATAGATATGATGCTCATAAAGAAAACGCATCTGGTCACAGCTGAGTGCATGGAAGACAGATAAACACAGCATGTCTTTAAAAGAAAATTCAATAACCAAGAATCGTATCAAATAGACACAATGTGAGTCTACATGCAGGCTTCCCCACAGGGAGCCATTGGGTGGGTAAACACAAGATTTATCTTCTGATTCACATAGTCTTCAGGCCTTAAAGAGACCTGCAAGATTAAACAGTGCAGCTCTGATGCTGGTGTCTTCAGGCGACCTCAACTAAATACTTCTAAGGAGTATGCAATGGTTATTTATATTCTGAACAAAATGATGCAGATTTGATCTCTTGAATACAATGGTATCAATTTGTTCTTACAATAAAATTCCATTAATCCACACAGTTGGCTCATTTGAAAATAACACACTTTAACCATGTTGATTTGCAACTAGTTTCTGGAAAGGAAAGCAAGTAGTGACATGATCCCTGATTAATATGTTCTATACTGCATGCTCTAACTTTGATATATTTTAGTGCTATGTATGAAAATAATCCCCAAGATAGTCTAGAACCAAAAAAGAGAAAATAGACTTGTTGGCACCTTTTCTTGGGAGGGGGCAGTTGCATTTATGCCCCATGCACATACTCCTCTGTCACAAAGTATGTCAGACTACAGTCTGAAGAAGGGTCTCGACCGGAAACATCACCTATCCATGTTCTCCAGAGATGCTACCTGACCTGCTGAGCTACTCCAGCACTCTGTGTCCTTGTGTGCATCTTAGTAAGGTTAACAGTAAGTGGAACATTTCTGGTGATGATATGTGCAGAACAGGCGGATCCAAAACGTTGTTGCTGCTATTTCACAGTGCGGTGTGCCTGTTAATGTCCTCCCTGGAACTTGTGTCACTGAATGTCCACGGAGCAGGAGCTAACAACGACCACTGGCACTATTTAAATGCTTCAGTATATCAGAAATGTTAATTGCAATATTAATGGCGGAAAGTATGAAAGTTTTTTGTTTAGATGGGTATGTTGCAGAACCAACAAGGGAACAGGCTATTTTGGACCTGGCATTGTGCAGTGAAATAATTAATTGGTGTTCTGATAATTAAGGAATCTGTAGGGAACTGTGAGTATGATGTGATAGAATTTTAAATAAAAATGAGAAATCATTTAGATCAATCTGAAATCGGAATCATAAATCTTACTAACACAAATAACGAAGGCATGTGATGCGTGTTGGCTGTGGAATTGGGAAACGTTGTCTAAAGATAAGACAACGAGCTATTACTAACATTTTTAAGTTTCAACGGTTTGTTTATTGTCACGTGTACCAATTTGGAGGTCTTGACAAGATTCCACCTGAAGTTATTAAATATGTCTTAAGATGTGACAGTAAATGAGGAAATGATAGTTTTTTTTAGCTCCAGTGCTGAGGACTAGAAATCGCTGTGTGACATTAAGGATCGGCCTTTCAGGACTGAGATGAGAATGGCTATAGTAATGTTGAGATGTTCATCCCTAAATGTTCATCCCAAAATGGCTCTGGTAACTCGCTGTGGAGCGTTCTCAATGAAAGTATCATTGATTTTTAGATATTAGGGGAATTGAGGGAAGTGGTACTAAGACAAGAAAATCAGTCATGATCTTATGGATCTGCTTCAAACTGCTCCAGCTTCTGTTTTCATCTGTTTTCATCTCGGGAATGGAATCTTGGGAACATCTCACAGTTACGATAGGCAAGTAGATGGAGTGTGCCTGAGGGCTTGCAAGTTTTGTAGCTTCTCCTGGTGGAAGAGGTCATTGCTCGGCTTGATGTAGGCTAACTTTAAGTGATGCATCTATAATAGGCCATTTAAAAATATAACCAACACACATCACTACTTTGGCATGCAATATTGGTTACATTCCTAATAAATTAAAACTAGTGATAAAATCAGTATGTAAATGAAAAATAGCTCAAGGTATATTTTTTTTTTCGATGCATGTTTTGCCATTTACAATAAGCAGCTTTATTTGTGGCATTGAAGAAGAGGTAAAAAACATTCTGTTATGAATGAGAAGCAAATAAGCATGAGTATTCCATTCATAAGACACTTCCGTTCATGTTTGCCTGAAGGAAAGGTAATTAAACATGTTGTATCAAGAATAATTTTCAATTTTGTATTACGAAATGATTATAAAAGACGTATTACCAAGAACAACATTAATTATGGCGGTAATGAGCATCATCTGGTGATTCTTAAGAGTAAATTAACCAATTCAATTAATCTAACATAGTTATAAAGTAACAGAGTAATGTCTTATTATAATTTTTGTTGAAGGCCCATAAAGTGTTCAAATATAGCCGTCTTAGCTTCCTGGCTTTTATTAGGCAGCTGCTCCCTGTGTGTTTATGGATAAATATACTCCAGCCAGAGAACAAATCTTTCCGTAAGGGTGCAATTATAATGCAGCTACCAGCAGGCCTGACAAGTCTGTTTTTGCAAGGCATTTTATAATTTCTGGCCCAAGAAAGTGCTTATGCATGTGTCGTTATACACAAATTCAGACCTCCCATTCTAGAGGTTAGCATTTTAACTAGAGGCATGCAACATGCTAGCACCTATGCAGGCCTCAAATGGAAGAAAATTAAGGATACATGTTTTTTCTTGGGGTACAGATGACATGACTTGTAGAAATGTAACTTTATGCAAGTACTCCAATACATTTTTAAAACATTTTTCAAGATAGCAATAGTAAACATATCTTATTCATTAATGATAAGATACAATCTATAATTCCATTCGTTAATTTGGGGTGTGTTAGAGTGAATTTTCAATGCAATAAAGGAATCAGAGCAAATATATGCCGAGTGATATGATGTGGGTAGCAATGCAAAATGGATGTTTCTGACTTGGAGAAATCAGATTATAGACACTTCTCAGGAATGGAATCGTTCCATAACCTAGGACTGACTTATCTGGTTTTGAATAAAACAATCGGTGTGTATTAATGTCTTAAAGTATGCTTTTGTTTTGTTGGAAATTATTCAGGGGTTTGGAAAAAGACATCAAGTTGCAGAATCTAAAATTAAGTTTTTTTTAAAATTCAACAAAAAGTGCTGGAATGTATTGACTGATGAACTATACATCCAGCCAATAAGTGGGATATTGTATTAATTAACTGATCAAATACAAATATAATTGAGGATTTGTTTTCTTTTGTCATTGTTATTTTTGAATGAACTGATCGTCCATATTGTCTGAATGATGATTCTTTAAGGATTTACTAATCTAAAATAAACAGTCACCACCATAACTACAGATTAAAAACAGCTTTTGAATCACATTCCCGTTATTACTGAATAATATATAATTAATCTTTGATGGTCCATGAACCCTAGTACATTTCTATCATACACACGCACATACACACCCTACTATTTTTACTAAACAAAAATGATACCGTAATAACTAAAAGATTTGAATGCTAATTCTGAATATTGTTACACAGTCTTGTACTGTTTTTATTGTTTCTTCTGCTCAGTTTGTGCTTTTCATACTAATGACTAACAATGTTGTATTTGATGTCATTGTCCTGTCTGCATCAGACTCTGATTATCCAAGTAAAGGAATATATTTGATTAGCATTGATGCAGTGGCTCCACACTGACAGTGAAAAGGTCAGAGACGAGATGGGGTGGCCTTCATGGTGTTCTTCGGCAGCTAATTGGATTAGATGTATAGTACTCTGATGTAAAGCAGTGCCAAAAAGACATTAGTGACTCCAAAAATAACTACATTTCTTAAAAGAAATCTTCAAAATTGAATGTATTGGAACAAGCATTCTTGATATATGGTACCTGTAATTATTTGAGTGCTTTCACATTTAAACAGTTATCCCGATTACTTATCAGGCTAATTTTTGTTTGTGTTAAATATTCAAGCTAGTTTCTACTGTCTTTGCTCCTATAAGTGCCAATGATCTCGAAGACTTGTATAGTCAAGTCAAGTCAAGTTTATTCGTCACATACACATACGAGATGTGCAGTGAAATGAAAAGTGGCTATGCTCGCGGACTTAGACGGGTCTCGGCCCAAAACGTCACCTATTCCTACTATCCAAAGATGCTGCCCGTCCCGCTGAGTTACTCCAGCATTTTGTGTCTATCTTGAATGATTAACAGCTCTATATCCTCAAATCTGCAGTGGATAAAAAAACATGCCTGGGGAAGCAGTGAGAAATGGAACACTGTTGTTCAGCAAAGTAACCTGGAGTTTTGCACTGTATCAAATTTGGGAACCCTCCACACAGTGCTATATTTGCTGCCCATGACATCTGTGTAAATTGATTTTGTAAATCTACTGGTGCTGCGATATGTGACTTGTAAGCCCAGCCCTAAATTAATCATCACAATGATTTTATTTTAGGCTTATCTAGAAGCGTGACTCTTCACAAAAAATAGTTACAACTAAAAATGTCCATAGGGGGAATCGGTGATCACACACAACCCACATTTATAATAGAAAGGTATAATACAGCAGATGATGGAAATCTGAAATGAGAAAATAGTAAATGTTGGTAATCATAAGACAGGAAGCATCTGGGGTAAAAGCAGGACTGTTGTTACCCAGGAGACAAGATACTGCATATCATTAACCAGTCACTTTGTGATTCTTAAGAATAATAATGGTGTTAGTTCGTTAATTTTATTGCCATTAGGGAAATTTTGTAAAACTAATCAAAATGTTGATATGGACCGTCAATAAGATAAAGCCTGGTCTCCCCACCGTTTAATGAACCAACTCCATCTGACTTATAGACACAAAATGCTGGAGTAACTCAGCGGGACAGGCAGCATCTCTGGAGAGAAGGAATGGGTGATGTTTCAGGTTGAGACCCTTCTTCACTTGGGGCTTCCATCTGATTTATATTAAGACCACTGTAGTAAACACCGCTATTCAAAATTCCAAGGGACCTTTGGCCTGTGGTTGTACTGTCCTGTTTGAAATTTGAAGGCATTCCATAACCAGTCGATAGACACAAAATGCTGGGGTAACTTAGTGGGACGGGCAACATCTCTGGAGAGAAGGAATGGGTGATGTTTCGGGTCGAAGAAGGATTTCGACCCGAAATATCACCCATTCCTTCTCTCCAGAGATACTGCAGCATTTTGTGTTTATCTTCGGTTTAAACCAGCACCTGCAATTCCTTCGTACCCATAACCAGTCGTACCAGTTTTGTCGCATAGTGTATAGATGTTTCCATAAATTGTGGCATTTCAGCATGCATGGATCACCACCATTATATGCATGCTAAACCTGACAGATTCCCTTCCATGACTTTTGTTTTTGGATTTTAGAATAATCCTGCTATATATTCCTTTTATTTTCTGGTGACAACATCAACACTGTCAGAATTATTACATTAATTTCAGTTTGGTGTGGCTATCTGTTTGCTGCCTTTGGATCATCAATCTAGTACTATGACCAACTTTGAATGACTAGGAGATTCAATCTTTGCTAAAGTCCCGATCCCACAATTTAGGAAAGCTTGAGGTATTGTCAAGGATGCCTGCCACCCTGTCCATCCTCCTTTCTCTCTTCTACCTTCTGAGAGAAGATACAGAAGGTTGAAAGCTTGAATGTCCAGACTTTAAGAACAGCTTCTTCCCCACTGCTGTCCATGATCCTGAACTCATCACCACTTTCATATCCCCTTCCTGGAGATGCTGCCATAAGGGCCTGTCCCACGATGCTTGTTCACCCAAGAGCTCTCCCGAGTTTAAAAAAAAAATCAAACTCGTGGTACTTCATCACGAGTATCTACTCCTGGAATTTTTCACACTGTTGAAAAAACTTCACGAGTTTCCGCGTTTCTCGAATACCTGCCGTTAGCATTACGAGCCGGTACGAGGCATCCACGAGCTCCGACTTACCCGCTACGTACATTCTACGTACTTACCACGAGTTCGGGAGAGCTCTTGGGTAAACTTGCATCGTGGGACAGGCCCTATAGTCTCTCTTTATTCTACCACATTTGGTTATTCTGTTACTACACTTTTTTTGCGCGCC
This sequence comes from Amblyraja radiata, assembly GCF_010909765.2. Classification (NCBI taxonomy): domain Eukaryota; kingdom Metazoa; phylum Chordata; class Chondrichthyes; order Rajiformes; family Rajidae; genus Amblyraja; species Amblyraja radiata. The sequence goes on from NC_045992.1 coordinate 3,126,644, forward strand.
ATAATCTTGCACCTTTCTGCTGTTTTGCACTCACTGTATTTAGTGTTGTATTTATCATTACTGTATATATATATTGTATTTACTCTGTGAACTTAATGCAAACAATACATGTTATTGCACCTTGTTGGATATGACAATAAACTAATCTGAATCTGAACATTTTTACTTTGGGAACACAGACAGTGAATGCATTCTCATCATGGGAAAACCCAATATGGAGTCAATACAATAGCCCCCAAACTAATTTCACAGAGTGTCAGATCCCAAAGACACTAAAGTATGCAAGCACTTCCCCAAGGAGTTTTCAAAATGCATTTTGGAAAGATATTAACTTCTGTTTGACACATTTCTCTAATTAAATTGTTTTACATTGGAAGACAAATCACAGTATAATTGCACCCCAAATGGTTTCTACTTTGAAGAAAAATGGATGTGTGCAACAGGCCGTGTGCCCTAAGTGGGATTTCAATTGTTATACATTGACGCATAAAAATATGAAAAAAATTACCAGGTACAAAACCTAATCATGAATTTTAGGTTAATTTTAAAAGGTAAAAGTTCCCTTGAACAATTACATTTGAGCAACACATAGTAAACGGAACAATTAGCAGCATTAAAATATTCCCGATAGATATTCTTGCAATAAAGAATGAAAATATGAAAACCAATCTTGAGAATTGCTACTTGAAAATAGCTTGCTTATATAGCAGTATAATTAATTGAAAGAGCATTGGAGTATACAGGTCTTGAGGAAAGCATGGATACGTTAAATATATGAGTAAGCAAATTGGAAATAACGTAATCATTTTAGCACATCGTGAATTTATTATAAGTAACACCAGAAATGAGGTGTAATATTCTGTTACCAGTTTTAAATAATGCTGTCACTACCAACTGCAAGTAATTGGAGTAGGGATTACTCTGGAAGTTTCATTGTCCTGAAGGCCATCTTCTATCAGAGGAAATGGCTTGTCCATAAGGCATGCAGCAATTCACTCACCTGATGAAAAACATCATGTCACTTTAGTTTGGCAATGAAATCTGTCGTATATTGGAATCAGCTTTTGGAAATTATATCTCTAGCCTGAAGGGCTTTTACTGCATCAGCCTAGATTTAGCAATTTAATTCCCAGCCTTGTTATTTGAAAGGTCCTGAGAGTGATATTTATATCTCGGAACAATGACATGATGCAGAAAGCAACCAAATAACCTGTGCCGCTGCACGATGGAGGAAATGCTTGCCATATACAAGATTAGCATTTACTTGGGATCAGACACAGAAGACATTCAAGGTTTTCAGATGGAGTATTTGGTTATTTTGCATGAGGGAGGAGGCATTAATACAAAATTTAATAAGCATGAAAGTGCACAATTCATTCAGAATGTTCATGTTTTAAAAACTTTTCAACATATGATGAGAATTAACGTGTAGTTCTTTGTTACAGTTCAAATACTTACGTTTCATTACAATATTGAAGGTTATTGCAGCAAAAGTCATTTATAGAGCCAGCTTCGTGTTTGTCATGAGCATTGAGCCATCTAGGCAAATTTTAATCTTTTTGGGTTTTTTCTTTTTCTTTTCTGTAAGCTATTCATTTTCTTAAATATTGCCTTAATTATCTTCTCAGATTGTTTGAAGGATCTTCACACAAGAAAGCTGAAAAGCTCAAAACACTATTTTGTTATTTCAGAAAAGTCACAGAGAAAAGTAAGTTCAAGTTGCTAAGATTAAGCAATAATATTATTCATTAATGTTTTTGCAAATAAAATAAAGTTGAAAGATAGAGACATTAATTCACAATCACAGGTGAAATCCTATAAAGATGGCAATAGGATTTAAATATATAGAAATTGAAGGCCATACAGTAATGAAATGTTTCATTTTCTTGAGTCTGCATGTCTGAAATTCTCAACTTAGCCTTTATATAAAGGTTGCGAGGAGAAATCAATGTCTTTGTCCTGACCATGAATCCAGAAACAGCCCCAGTTCCTCTTGCATCATGCTTCTGACCACTTGTTTTGAGAGTGACATTGGGTTATAAAAGCAAACACAAGGAACATAATGTTAGATTTTCGATTAAGAAAGCATCCTTTCAAAATCTTGTTAGTTTTTAAAATAACTAAGATTGACTATAAAACTACAATTTATAAATGGAATTTTGAATGTTGGGTTGAGTATTCAATCCTTCAATCAGCTAGGTCTCAAATCTCTTCCCGAAGGCAGGCTACCTACATCCGTGGTTAAGTGCATGTTTAAGGCGCTTTCTGCATAATAAGTCTTTTGATACATCTGAGGGAAAAAGGCCAATGCAAAAAAAGTATTTAAAGTGAGGCAAAATAAAAATATGACCTCTCGCTAATAACGCTCGGATGTTTTAAAATAAATCGTTTGAGTTTAAAATATGATGTCGGTTTGGAGAAACATCATTTTTTCTGATATACCATCCTAGAAACATAGAAACATAGAAATTAGGTGCAGGAGTAGGCCATTCGGCCCTTCGAGCCTGCACCGCCATTCAATATGATCATGGCTGATCATCCAACTCAGTATCCCGTACCTGCCTTCTCTCCATACCCTCTGATCCCCTTAGCCACAAGGGCCACATCTAACTCCCTCTTAAATATAGCCAATGAACTGGCCTCGACTACCCTCTGTGGCAGGGAGTTCCAGAGATTCACCACTCTCTGTGTGAAAAAAGTTCTTCTCATCTCGGTTTTAAAGGAATTCCCCCTTATCCTTAAGCTGTGACCCCTTGTCCTGGACTTCCCCAACATCGGGAGCAATCTTCCTGCATCTAGCCTGTCCAACCCCTTAAGAATTTTGTAAGTTTCTATAAGATCCCCTCTCAATCTCCTAATCTACTAAATTCTAGAGAGTATAAACCAAGTCTATCCAGTCTGGTCTATGTTAACAGATTTATAGGATGTGTCGGAAGGAACTGCAGATGCTGCTTTAAACTGAAAATAGACAAAAAACTGGAGTCAGCAGGTCAGAGAGCATCTCTGGAGAAAAGGAATAGGTGACGTTTCGGGTCGAGGCCCTTCTTAGGGTCTCGACCCGAAATGTCATCCATTCCTTTTCTCCAGAGATGCTGCCTGACCTGCTGAGTTACTCCATCTTTTTGTGTCCATACAGATCTATACATCCTAATGATGACATAAAGCCATATAACGACCAGGTAATATGAGAACATAAGATAAGAAGTAGAGGCATATTAGGCCATTTGGCTCCTCCATATCTGCTCTATGGACAACAAAACTTGCACATTCTGAAGTTCAGTCTGAAGAGAGGTTCAGATCCGAAACATCACCTATCCATATTCTCCAGAGATGCTGCCTGACCTGTTGAGTTACTCCAGCATTTTGTGTGTTTCTTTGGTAAACCAGCATCTACAGTTCCTTGCCATTACATAGTTATTGACAAGTTACTCAGGGCGGCACGGTGGCGCAGTGGTAGAGTTGCTGCCTTGCAGCACTTGCAGCTCCGGAGACCTGGCATTCATCCCGACTACGGGTGCTGTCTGTACAGAGTTTGTACGTTCTCCCCGGGACCTGCGTGGGTTTTCTCCGATCAACAATTTTTTGAGCACCAAATTCTGGGCCAGCACCTTTGAAAAGGGGATTTGAACAATAATTGTAATGATAATTTTCTGTTTGGTGAATTATGTTGGTAGGTTAAAATATACATATCAAACAATGCTACACTTTAATGAGAATATTTATTTGTATGTATCATTTTTATGTCACTTTAATTATTTTTTTAATTCTCATAGAGCCCACTGGTCTAGTAACTTTTCAGAGACAGTGTCTACAGAACTTTCCGGAATGGGAACGGTAATAAACTAGCTTTATCAACATTTTTGTACGGGCAATTTCAACCCACCTACCATTATCTAAGCTTACATATTAGCATGGTGTGACTGTATTCAGTGTAATTCTGTTGTGGAAAGTTACTGTCATTAATCCAATCACGCTTAATGGTTATAATTTTCCAAGTCTCAGGATGTTTGTCATTAGATAGCTATCAATTGTGGTTTAGATTAAGCATTAATGAAAGAGCACAGTTGTTTATTTTCCTTGTTAGTAGACAAAAGTAAAATTTCACAAGAAACTAACATATAAAGAAACTGGCTACTTAAAAGACATACACTAAATATATGTACACAAAATGCTGGGACAGGCAGCATCCCTGGAGAGAAAGATTCAGGATCCAGAAGGCAGAAAGATGCTGCCTGACCCGCTGAGTTATTCTGGCATTTTGTGTCTATCTTCGGTGTAAACCAGCATCTGCAGTTCCTTCCTACACATTAAATATATGTAATTTTTTTAACTGACATCTGCTGTGATTTGGCATTGAAATATAGAATAAAAAGGACTAATGTCATAAATCAGAATGTTGCAAGAATTTGTTTTTGTTTAGTTGCTGTTAGTGCTTGACAAATGGATAGCCTTAAGGAGGTGATTTTGGAGTTTACTTAAGAGCAATGTGATTTAAAGAAGACACGTTGAGAGGCAGCATCTCACTCCTGCAGCGTTGTTAGACTGTGTATTTAATTCACTAAAGTGCACCAGAGACATGTACCTTCAGGGTTCCATTGCAAGTATGAGCAATGAAACACAAGCATTCACATCAGTTAAAAGGTCTCAGAGGAATAGACAAAGGATGGGATTGCTAAGTAGTAAGCAAAGAAAGCCAGTACAATTCCTGCAGTGCATTTAGCACCGTTCCATTATATATGTTCAATTTCTACGCTTCAAAGAAGTCCTGATGTGAAATACTTTTCTACTTGAGGGTAGTCTGCTAATAATATATATTAAGAAATAGATGAAATAGAATTACTGATGTATAGTAATGCGTTGCACATGGGCTATAGTATGCTGTAACCCTTTTGTAAAGTTAACTTTTCCTGAACAAAATCTGCCTAGTTTTAAATTTTTGTAGAAAAAATGTAATATTACATTGCCAATGTTAAATCTTTGGTCTGACAATGTTCTCGTATTATGAACTACAGAAAATAACTAAAACATAGAAGGTAGAGTGAGAGGATCTAAGCGGAGATGAGATGTGAGATATCCACCTGTTAAAAGTGGGAACTGTTCACTTACAAGATGAGGAAAGAAACTGAGAAAAGTGGATCACCCTACTTTTCTAACTCACTTTATGATGTAAATCCGAATGTACCCATTGACGAAATTAGCATTTCAAAGAAATTGCAGTCACCTACTTTTGAGTCCTAATGTAAAACATATTAATTAGGTAACCTATTATTAGCTGCTTGGTTTTTAACTTGCTCTTTCCATTCAGTGGGTACTGCTTTAGTACAATAGTTTATGTACGTTTATCTAGTTTAGTTTATTAATGTCGTCAAGCTGGAAAGGGTGCAGAGAAGATTTACAAGGATGTTGCCAGGACTCGAAGGCTTGAGCTATAGGGAGAGGTTGAGCAGGCTAGGACTCTATTCCTTGGAGCACAGGAGGATGAGGGGTAATCTTATAGAGGTGTACAAAATCATGAGAGGAATAGATCGGGATGACACACAGAGTCTCTTGCCCAGAGTAGGGGAATCGAGAAACAGAGGACATAGGTTTAAGGTGAGGAGGGAAAGATTTAATAAGAACCCGAGGGGTGACTTTTTCACATAAAAGATAGTGGGTATGTGGAACAAGCTGCCAGAGGAGGTAGTTGAGGCAGGTACTATTGCAATGTTTAAGAAACATTTAGACAGCTACATGGATAGGACAGGTTTAGAGGGATATCGGCCAAATGCAGGCAGGTGGGACGAGTATAGATGGAACATTGGCCGGTGTGGGCAAGTTGAGCCAAAGGGGCTGTTTCCACGGTTTGACTCTATGTCTCAGGATTATTTCTTATAGTGCTTCTCTTGCATTATCCACCCATTATCTTCAATTGTGGCACTCAATCTGTTGTTTTGAGTTTGAGTTCAATAACTTGCCTTTTGAAAATTCATTTCTGAAAGGAATAACGCTGAATGTATTTGCATGTGTGATCCCGATGTAATTTATAAGTGCACAAAGATCAAGGTTTTCCAGCACTTATTTCCCTGGGTATAACCAGCTTCAATCTCCTTTAAAGGAATTAATTTGTCCATACTTAATGAAAAGTCATACCTTTAGTGTACTTAAAAATGCATTCAGCATGACAATCTAAATACGGACATGGGGCTTTGGAAGGATATACTTGGATATTTTTTCCATATTTTGTTCTCGGAAAAGGTAATGTGATTAACAGCAATGTAATTATGTTTTGATTTGTGCAAATTGTTTTAATGCCGTGCTTAATTTTAGAACCAAGCTATTGTCCGCTGTTTACTCTGTTTATAATTGGCCAGGTTTTTATTTCAGATTGTCATGTTAATCATTTGAAAGTTTCTTCATTTCCTTTATGGTGCCTTTTTTTGAAAGAGGTAATTTCTGTCTAACCAGTTCCAAGATATAGTTTGAGATGAATAAGAAAAATATCATTGCATTTATGTTAGCAAAAAAGGCTGACTTGGAATTCTACTGTAAGCTAATTTACTTTGAATATAAATTTGCAGTCACTATCAATAAAATATTAGACAGGAACAAATGGCAGATTAAAGCAAAAAGCAGAAAATAAGATTAGTAGATTCTAGTAAAATGCTTGAATATCAGATTACAGATGCAGCAAAGAAAGCATCGTATCTGGATGCAAGGTACACAAAATTGCTGGAGAAACTCAGCGGGTGCAGCAGCATCTATGGAGCGAAGGAAATAGGCGACGTTTCGGGCCGAAACCCTTCTTCAGACTGATGGGGGGTGGGGGGGAGAAGGAAGGAAAAGGGGAGGAGGAGGAGGAGCCCGAGGGCGGGCGGATGGGAGGGTGGGAGGAGACAGCTAGAGGGTTGAGGAAGGGGAGGAGACAGCAAGGACTAGCAAAATTGGGAGAATTCAATGTTAATGCCATCCGGACGCAAGGTCCCCAGACGGAATATGAGGTGCTGTTCCTCCAATTTCCGCTGTTGCTCACTCTGGCAATGGAGGAGACCCAGGACAGAGAGGTCGGATTGGGAATGGGAGGGGGAGTTGAAGTGCTGAGCCACCGGGAGGTCAGGTTGGTTATTGCGGACTGAGCGGAGGTGTTCGGCGAAACGATCCAGCATATAAAATATCTGGATGCATCACAGTTTGGTACGGTAACTGTTGCACCCGACCATAAGAAAATGCAAAGAGTTATAAATGCAGCCCAGCCCATCGTGCAAACCAGCCTCCACACGCACGCAGACACAGACACAGACACACACAGTCACAGTCAGATTAGGAAAAAGGGAGGTACAACGAGACCTGGGTGTCCTTGTACATCAGTCACGGAAAGTAAGTATGCAGGTTCAGCAGGCAGAGAAGAAAGCTAATGGCATGTTGGCCTTCATTGCGAGAGGATTTGAGTTTAGGAACAAGGAGGTCCTACTGCAGGGCCCTGGTGAAACCGCACCCGGAGTATTGTGTGCAGTTTTTGTCTCCTAATTTGAGGAAGGACATTATTGCTATTGAGGGAGTGCAGCGTAGGTTTACAAGGTTAATTTCCGGGATGAACGGACTGACATATGTTGAAAGAATAGGTCGACTGGGCTTGTATACTCTGGAATTTAGGATGAGAGGGGATCTTATAGAAGCATATAAAATTCTTAAAGGATTGGACAGGCTAGATGTAGGAAAAATGTTCCCGATATTGGAGGAGTCCAGAACCAGGGGTCACAGTTTAAGAATAAGGGATCGGCCATGTAGGACTGAGATGAGGAAAAACATTTTCACGCAGAGAGTTGTGAATCTATGGAATTCTCTACCACAGAAGGCAGTGGAGGACAAATTTTTTTTTTTTAAGGCAGTGGAGGACAATTAACGTTGTTTTCAAGAGAGAGTAAGATTTAGCTCTTAGGGATAAAGGAATCAAGGAATAAAGGGAAAAAGCAGGAACTGATTTTGGGTGATCAGCCATGATCATATTGAAAGGCAGTACTGGCTCGAAGGGCCGAATGGCCTACTCCTGCACCTATTTTCTATGTTTCTATATGGAACGCTTGTCCTCATTCGTCAGGGCACTGAGTATAAGAGTCAGGAAGTCAAGGTGCAGCTTTATAGGACCTTGGTTAGGTCGCATTTGGAGTATTGCGTGCAGTTCTGGTTACTCCATGAAAGGAAGGACGTGGAAGCTTTGGGAAGGTTACAGAGGAGGTTTACCAGAATGATGCCTGAATTCAGGGGTATTAGCTACAGGGGGGCGTTGGACAGACTTAGATAGTTTTCTCTGGAATGCAGGGAGACTTAATAGAGGTATATATAATTATGAGGGGCATAGAGAAGGTAGGCTATGAACATTTTCGTAGCATGGAAAAATCAAATACTGGAGCCCATAGCTTTAAAGGAGAGGGGGGCAAACTTTAAAGGAGATGTGCGGGGCAAGTGTTTTTTACACAGAGAACAGTGAGTGCCTGGAACACGCTGCCCAGGGCGATGATTGGGGTATATGGATATGGCAGGAATGGATCATGTGCAGGCATAAAAGATTGGGTCTGGCCATCATGTTGGGCACAGACATTGTGGGCCGAAGGGCCTGTTCTATCTCTCGTTACAGCCTTTGCATTTATTTTTAATCAAACACTTTCTCTATATTCTGCACTCTTGTTTATTGTATGGCATGATTTGCCTGGACAGCACGCTGCATATTTTTCACTGTATCCTGATGCGTGTGACATTAATAATACTAAACCAATATCGATAAGTATCCAGAGTGGCCAAAGATCCCTAGTTATAAATTTTAAGCAGCGTGACCACTCCTTGGTGACCTGATTGAATGAATAAGATATTTTTTTCCGACAGGTCTACAAAGAAGTTGATGAGACTACACATAACGTGTGAAGGTACAATTGAAGACAATGGACGTGGGATGTTACAGGTAGAAATATAATAATTATACATACAATAAATGATAAATGTAATTGATCACCAAAATTGCATTGGTCTTTGTCCGTATTTATTCAAGCAATAATATTTTAATATTTCATTGTACATTATTGCTTGTAAGAGTATAGGCAAAGATCAATGCAAATCTTAATTACAAAGCAAATGTTAGTTTAATATTTCACTTTACATGTAGACCATTTGTAATTAGATTCTGTCATTACTCAGTGGGTCAGGCAGCATCTATGGAGGGAAATAGAAAGACAACATTTCAGGTCAGAACCCCTCTTCAGACTCATTGAACCAACAGAGTTCCTCCAGCACTTTGTTTTTTGCTCCAGATTCCAGCATCTGCTGTTCCTTGTATCTTCATTTAGATACAACTGTTTCTTTGAGTTCCAGTGATATATATACAGTCCTTTCTCAAACATTTATCGACTGATGTTGTGCCTTTAACCCATCTATGTGTGAATTCACCCATGACACTTCTTGATCAAAGGTATCATGTGGAGGGCAATTGAAATTTAAATTGTGAACTTAGATTCACAACTCTTTCTTGTAACCCATTTTTTCTTATTAAATGGCAGTAGATCTGTACATAGGGAGGCTGATTTTAAATTGCTGCCGTAGTCTTTTTTTGCTGTTGAATTATTATTGCAGTCTGAATGATGTCCTGTTGCCTGTAGCTTGTGGTTGGTTTATGGGTCTACCAACTACTGTGATAAGTCTGCTGTTTCTACTATTCCTCAGAGTTCACTATTCACTGAGGCAAAGCTTAAAGACAGGTGTCAGCTATTCCACCACCAGGTGGTTGAAACCATCAGCCTAATTTTTTCTCTCCTGGTGGGGAAAAGATGGACAGGAAAAAGAAAACAGCTGGATATATTGTATTTGATTTTCATAGAGCTAGAGAGATATGCCTAATAGGATAATGCATAGACATGTAACACAAGGGAATTGAACCAAATGCAGTCAAGAGAATTGTGTCTTCTATTCCATGAAGTACTGCAAATGATTTATCATACTGCACCGAGGATTAACTTTTTAATATAGATCAAAGTCTGACGTCTAGTAGTCTTTGGTAGCATCAAAAAGGTAGATAGTCTGTTACAATATTTGTAAAGCCTTAAGAATTTAGTGCAATATTGTTGTAATTCCAGACCCCCTGTTCTCGTAAGATATTATTTCAAGAAATGCACAATTTGGTAACAAAATATCAAGTTATCAAGAATTAAGTGGTTTGTGTAACTTTTTAGCCTGTCCAGTTTAATGTGATGATCAGAGATGAGAAATGAAAAGTGCTTCTCGAGTTGCCGAGGGATACAGATTAGAATCTGAATAATGCAATGCCTTTTAAAAGTGCATTGTATGCTTGCCGCAAATTTGAATGAATTGCAAAAAAATTGAAGATGCCACTGGTCATTGAAAAATGTTAGGCCCTCGGCAATCTCCATCATTTCAACACTTCATTTTAGCATGCTTGAAGGAACTGCAATGGCAGCTGTCATCTGGCAAGTCGCAGACCAGAGCAAAGCTGTGATGGGATCATAGCCTCATATCAGTTTGCTCCCTTTTTTTCTTTGAATGTGCAGAGAGCTTTTAAAGGACTCTGCTCTCAACATGACAGCATCAGAACTGATTTGCAGAAGTGCAGATTTAATCTGAAGCCCAGAAGTGTGAGTCTGCCAATTAACCCTTACAGCCTGAAATTGGGAGCTTTATTGATTTGGCATTAAATATGAGAAGACCGATTTGTCTTTAATCTTTCACTTCAGATTATATTGATGCCAAACAGTGACAGCATGGAGTATGCAGTCCTTCTTTCCCTACATCGTCCTATATTCATTTGTGTGACATGGGGGGGGGGGGGGGGAGGAAGGCATTTTCACTCTTAGCTTATGGACAGTAGACAATGCATTGGGGAACAAAATTGAAAATAGTGCTTATTTGGGACCCGTGGTTGAGTCTATTGAATATGACATATAATTATACGTCAATAGTATGTTTTTGAAAAACTGTTATACCGCAGAGAAATTCACCTACAATTGAGAGCACTATGGCCCAAAGGTGGGTAAATTTAAATTGCAAGGATGTGTTGGGCCGAGGGGCCTGTTTCCAAGCTGTATGACTACATGACTCTATAATGCTGAATATTAGAAACCTATGGAAAACATGAGCAAATGAAACACATGTTTTTTTGAACAGCAACATTTTTACTTCTGTTTATTTCAAATTTAGTTCAATCTCATCCATTATTAAATTCTGATTACTGAATATGACTGGGTCATAAGTGATAGAAGACAATCCAACTCTCTCTTGAATGCATCCAGTGAATCGGCCTCCACTGCCTTCTGAGGCAGTGAATTCTACAAATTTACAACTCTGTGTGAAAAAGTTTTTCCTCATCCCTGTTCTAAATGGCCCACCTCTTATTCTTAAACTGTGGCCCCTGGTTCTGGACTCCCCCAACATCGGGAACATGTTTCCTGCATCTAGCGTGGAACAGAGCCCAACAGATCCTGCTGACTGTGAGTGTAGTTGTACTCTAGGCTTGGTGATCTTATTTATCATGCTAGAAGAATATTTCCAGGAAATAATGTGTTGAATAATGATTGCACTTTTTATCAAAACTTTTAAGAGTCCCTATTGGGGTGTAGAAATGGTTTTCATTCGGTTTGTCTTTAATAGGTTATTTTTAAGTATCTATTAGAGCTAAATGCATTACAAAGCAAAAGTGTTCAATAAGCCAGACATTCAATGGAGAGGGTAAGAAGTAAATTAATATAAATTAACAAAGCTGCAGAGTATAATTGGAAACCAATTAGCTCCCAGTTTTGGCTGATTTGTGTTGACTTAAACCATTAGCCAGTCGCATGTTGCTTTGTTGTTGTTCACATTGGTTAGTTGTGAGGTTTATCAACTGGACTGAATTTGTGAAATGCAGGGCACGGACAAAGTGATTCCGTAATGGGTATTGTTAATTAACGTGTGCTGTTCCACTTACAAGATCTATATTCTTTGGAGTTTGGAAGGATGAGGGGGTCATCTTATTGAAATACTAGATCCTGAGGCGGCAGGACGAGGTTGACGCTGAGATGTTTCCACTCATGGCAGAATCCAGAATGAGAAGGGCGGATGGCCAGTTAAAAGTGAGGTATGCAGAAACTCTGCCATCCTCTGTTGGTAGAATTTCAGGAATTCTCAACATCAAGGAGCATAGAGGCTGGATCATTGGGATTGCGGAGAAATTGCGGGGTTATTGAGGGGCTGAGTGGCTTACCCCTACCCCTGTTTTATTTTGTTCTTATGTAATTTGTGCAAGTGAACAAACTATTTCATCAGCCTGGGCAATAATTTGATAATAACCCAAGTGAAGTTGAAATTATTCATTGAAATTGGATAAAATTTACACTTGAAGAAGCCATTTGGAAAGATCATAACTCCAAGCTTGATAACAAGGCATTGGAATTCAATTCCTTCTCATCATTCCACTGCATTTTCACTCAATCTAAGCACAGGTAATATTCTCATTTATACAAACATCTGCTGTTTTATAATAACCCTAATGGACATTCCAAACCCAGAATACTCACCCATGTGTCATGGTTATAGAGCATGGAAACAGGCCCTTCGGTCCAACTTGTCCATGCAGACCAAGATGCTCCATCTATGCTATGGTGTACCGATGTTTGTAGGAAGTTGGCATTGCATGGAGTGCTTTACCCCAAAATCGAAAGATTAAACATGTAATCTATCTTTCTTTGCAGGTGGACTTTGCAAATAAATTTGTCGGAGGTGGTGTCACACGGAGTGGCCTTGTGCAGGAAGAAATACGTTTTTTAATAAACCCGGAACTCATTGTTTCACGACTGTTTACAGAAGCCTTGGACCACAATGAATGTCTCATCATTACCGGTTGGTTTTCTGTTCTTGGAGTTGTTAATATAATATTTTATAACGTTGCAAATTGTATCTAATTATTTTGTTTAATAATGTAAAGAGGCATCATTTAAAGCTAACAAAACTACTTGCCTTTGTTTTTTCATAATTGTAACTAGATATAATAAATCTTGTTAGAACTTGGTATATTTCTGAATATTAATTCTACTTCAAATATAGTTTAGTTGATGTTTTTGGAAAGAATTGATTTAAACCTTTTAATACATTTTTTGCACCACAGTCAATGAGATAGTTCTGTAGATCGCTTTCTCTAGATTGCTTCATTGTGTAGTGATTCCCTTTTTCATATTTTGCATTTCTACACCATAGAACAATGTTTCTAATGGAAGTTGGTAATATCTGTTAGCAATGTTGTGAAGAAAAAAAAGGGCAGGAGTAATCCTTCCCCAAAATTGATAAACTAACTTTACTGCAATTCCCATTCTGACCTTCTCTGTTTTGACCTCCGACATTGCCGAATATTTGTTGACGAGCATCTCAGAGAGTCATACAGCACGGAAACAGGCCCTTCAGCCCAACTTGTCCTTGCCAACCAAGATACCCCTCTATGCTACTTCCACCTGCCTGTGTTTGGTCCATATCCCTCTAAACCTTTCCTATCCATGTATCTCTGCAAATGTCTGTTAAAAGTTGTTATTCCTGAACATGGAGGTCTCAGACTCCTGTACCTACTTCCCGATGGCAGGAGTGAAATGAGAGCGTCAGTCCTTGATGTTGCTAGCTGCCTTTTTGAGGCAACATCTCCTATAGATGTGTTTGATGGTGGACAGGTCAGTACCCGCGATGGGCCGGGCAGTGTCCATCGCAGTAGATAATGCAGCAGTAATAGAATGGCCGCAATTAAACAATTAAACAAAATTTCCAAATTACAAATTTGGTATTGAACCAAATAGATGCCAGTGATAAACAAGCAGAGCTTTGTGTGGGTAGTATATTCTACTGAGGTTGGACCAAGTGATGTTTATGTTGAAACTCAGAGGCTAACAGAAGGCCATAAGAGTGTTGGGTTCAGAGATGAAAGGCACATGCCCATGCAAGGGCATCAGAGGGGCAAGCCTAGCAGTGGAAGTGTGCAATATGATTGTGGTGGTACAAGGAAGCACTTTTGATTGCTGGGGGGAATTTTGTGCTCTTTTCAATAACAATAAAGGTTATACGAAGGTCAAGAAATCAAATACAGTAGCTTCGATCTGCTCAATGGATGCCTTGCGAGAGGTGGTGAACGGACAAAGCCACATGTCCACTGCATACATGTAGACACCAGGACTACATTGGCAAAATATTTTAAATCCAACTCCAAGGTTTTTGCAAATATGTGTAGGGAGGAACTGCAGATGCTGGTTTAAACCGGACAGACACAGAAAGCTGGAGTAACTCAGCGAGCCAGGCAGCATCTCTGGGGAAAAGGAATAGGTGACGTTTTGGGGCGCGAACCTTCTTCAGACTGAGAGTCTGGGGAAAGCGGAACAAGAGATATAGACAGTACTTCAGACAAATGAATGGAGGATATGCAAAAAATAATGATAATAGTTCTTGCAAATATTTTGCTTAGATTTGCTGATTAGTCATTCATAAAACAAATCCAATTTACCTTTGTTCTGATAACAGAATAAGCACCATCTGTTTTTTAAAAAAGAAATAAACAGTTTATTCCTCTTCACTTGAAGGATGTTAAACAGTAATCCTTGCTCAAGGCTCTATTATTTATTTTAATAGGAAATGCATCTTCTTTGATTGTGTAGTTCAAAATAAAATTGAGATAGAAAGCTAAATAATTGTTGGGAGGTGAAAAATACTTGGGATATATTGGAAACAGTTACTCATTGCAAGACTTAGACAAGGACTAAGTGTTAGCATATTATTAAATGCACTCGTCCTTAATGATCAGCCTCTGTAGATCTTTCATTGCCCATGCAATGTTGCAAAACAAAAAATCTACATCCACTAACCAGAAATTAATTATTATATTAATGTATGTAGGAAAGAACTGCAGATGCTGGTTTAAATCGAAGGAAGACACAAAATGCTGGAGTAACAACGGGAAAGGCAGCATCTCTGGAGGGAAGGAATGGGTGACGTTTCGGGTCGAGACCCTTCTTCAGACTGAATTCAGAATTCAGCTTGTTCCACTCAGTACTTGGAATGTTTTCTGTGACTTCCCTTCAGATTATTTGGTCAGCATTGATAATTCAAGTCATCATTTTGCCTCCCTTACGAGACAAAAACATTCCTGCAAGTACGTTGGTTCAAAACAGCTGCAAATATAAGGCCATAATTTTGGCACAACACTTTCTCGTTTCTTCTTTGTCTGTTTTCACTTTATCCTTCCCAAACTTTGCAATTAATTTTACTATTTAGGTAAATGCATTTTGTTAAACATTAGTACATCCAGTTATAAATTCAGTAAGTGCCAGGGCTGCGTGATCTTAATTGTGCTGTTCCCTATCCCCTTGAATGTTTAATTTTTGTTTTATAATGGAATTATATGGATTGAGTTTGGAACATATTCTCCTACTTGTTATGCAATTTTAGACATGTGTTTGACAGTAAATTTAGATATAGATGGTCTTTGGCAAAAATTGGCATAGGAGTGGGCATAATTTTGTGTTTAGCTTTATGGCTGTACATGAAATTCTACTTGGAAGTCTAATTGATAACAAACAAATGATTTGGAACTGGTATGGAAATCATATTGATCATCCTTCAAGCAGCTTGTGTTTTAAACCAAATGGCCATGGGTTGTGATGGCTCGCGTTCAGCGAGTTGATTTGCCATTTTCAGGGATTTAGTTAAGGGCCACTTAGTGTTATTATGCAGTTATCAACAGTTATGCTTGTGGTCACTTTAATGGAGAGGAATATTTCATTGCACTTGTTATTCAAAGTGCAGCATATTTATTTCTCTACCTGCTTTAACCAAGTCTCCTTCCTGTCACGTCTGCCTGATATTTTCATTATATTTAACTGCGATAAATCTTGCCAAAGGCTTAATAGGTGCAATCAAGTTGCTACCTTTTAAGAAGGGACTGAGCATTTCAAAAGCACACAATTATTTTTTCCCGCACTAATACCGTGCTTGAAAGTAATGGAAAGACTTCTCATTCTGAAGAAGGGTCTCGACCCGAAACGTCACCCATTCCTTCTCTCCAGAGATGCTGCCTGTCCCGCTGAGTTACTCCAGCATTTTGTGTCTACCTTCGATTTAAACCAGCATCTGCTGTTCTTTCTTACACAGAAATAATTTTCTTGTCTGGTGATACATTTGTATTGCATCAAGAAGCAGCAGATTATTATTTTGGGGGAATGGAGGTGATATTAGGAACATGATCATTATGCTGAAGTTAGATTGTAGATTTTATTAAATAAGTATTTATTTGAAGACAAATAGAAAGGGGCTTTAATTGAACTGTCCTTGGAGGTCAATCTCAACTGGATTTCCTTGGAAGGTATGTTATAGCTGACTTTAGGGCTAAATTAGCACATTTTATTGTGTGACAATTTAAAATATTTTTAAGTTATGTATTTAACAAGTTGCAAGGAGCTGAAAACATTGTTCAACTCGTTAATTGCAAAACAATTTTTAAATTTCATTACACTTTAATTCTGAGTTTGTCCTTGGAGAGCAGACAAAAAGGTCACACTTTTTTTTTCTTGCTTTTGTTACTGTTCACTTAACAGAGACGTTCCTTTCCAGCTTGTCAGTTTGTCAGAATTTTTAGTAGTAAGGAGCTGCTGGTGTTTGAAGTTCACTGCCCACAGCAGTAAATAAACATGAAGCTGATATCAGGATCTTTCTGTCATGATTAAAATGCATTTTCTTTTTGTCTGTCAGCTTACAGACATTGCCTGATTGTCATTTTGAATATTATGTATGGAAATACAGGTAATATATCTGTATTAAATGGTTTAATAAAACGCAGACAGTGGGCAAGGAAACAGAAAATCATTGTTCAGCATATTAAACTTAATCCTATTCCTGAAATAATTGTATTTCCATGCTTCCTGCTTTAATATATTGTTTATAACAAAGATATCAATTTCTAAGAATGTCCTGTCACATAAAATGTGCAACTCTTAAAGTTATGTTTACCTTCGTATGGTTAGCCAAAATTGAAGTTTATGAAAATCAATTGCCATGTTTAAGTCTGCACATCAAGTCATTGACTAATCTGATGCAGAATTTCCATTTATCTAATTTTTACTACTCTTTCTCTGAAGACCAATCCGTAGACATACTGCACAGAATTAGGTGCAGGGAACCGGGTGCAGCATAGCAGAACCAAGGCCTGAAGTGTATTTGGGATATTATTGTACGGTTACTATCCAAAGCAGTGCAGCTTTTGCACTGTTAAGCTTCCCTCTGCTTCCTCAGCTAGATTTGTCCATTTGACTTTAGGAGTTGTGTGGAGCAAAGTGGGAACACAGATGCCAACCTCCAAATGGCAGTACTGCACCATGAGGTGCCTCTCCTAAATGGTGGGTCAATTATGGGAAAATTGTTTAACCCCAACATCGGGTCATTGATTTTGGAAAAGATGAGAGAATTAGTGCAGGATTTCCATTGCCAGTTGTCAAAGTTTTGGTTTATTGCTCGAGGACCCGAACAATTGGGTGGGGCAACGGTAGAATTGCTGCCTTACTGCGCTTGTTACGCCGGAGACCCGGGTTCGAACCCGCCGACGGATGCTGTCTGTGAGGAGTTTGTACGATCTCCCCGTGACCTCCGAGATTTTCGGTTTCCTCCAACGCTCCAAAGATGTGCAGGTTTGTAGGTTGTTGGCCTGGTATAATTGTCCTTAGTGTGTGTAGGATAGTGTTAATGTGCGGGGATCGCTAGTTGGTGCGGACTCGGTGGGCCGAAGGGCCTGTTACCTCTAAACTAAATTAAGCAAAAAATTGTTTTAAACTGGAAAGAGCGTACTAGTCCTCTTGTGGCCTGCCCTTGGTCTAGCCGTGACTCCATCAATTGGGTTTGGCCAGAGTGGTATTTTCCTGTTTGCATTTCAGTTCCCCAAAGTGACTTCTGGCTCGATGAGCATCCTATTGAGTGATTGACTTCTACTGTAACGGATAGGGGTAATGCAGTCGACATGGACCTTCAGAAGGCCTTTGAAGATGTGTCGTACAACGGGCTTATCAATAAACGTTGAAGAACAAGGAATAAAAGGGACATTAATAGTATATGTACGAAGTTGGCACAGCAACTGAGTACGGAAACCGTTGTGAATTACCATTTTCCAGATTACAGGATGGTGAATAATGGTGTTCCTGAAAGATATGTGTTGGGACCATTGCTTTTTATTTTTATTATTGACCTAGATGTATGGGTGCAAGCCACATTTCCTAAATTTACAGGTTATGCAGAGTTTGGTAATATGTTGCAAAACATACTTGTCTAACAAAGTATGATTATGATTGTGAACTGTAAGCAAGACAGTGATTAAATTGCAAAAGGATAAAACCTGGTGGAATAGCAGACATAAATCCTGTAAAGTATAATTCGGAGAAGTGCCAGAAGTGACAAGAAAATAATTTTACAAAAATGATTCCCAGGACAGAGAAGCTACAGTTGTAAGGATGGATTATAGGGACTGAGACTTGGAGAACGATGAGGGCTACTCCTATCGGTGGAAGGATTAAGGATTTGGGGGCAACAGATATAAAATGGGGGAGAATTAAGAATGTCACGGGGAAAATCTTTAATGCAGCATGCGGTTAGAATCTGGAATTCACTGTTTTCAGATTTAGTGGAAACTGGTCCCATTGTAACTTCAAGCTGAAACTAGATTACTATATGGTACGAAACAAGTTAAAATATGGAAGGGTACTGAGAAGGGGGTAGGAGTGGATGGCAGGAATGAATTGCTTCGGTAGAGAGCTGGTGCAGACATAATGGGCCAAATGACCATCTCCTGTCATCTGTATATGTTTCTAGTTGCAGAGTGCATTGCATCATGTTAATGGATTTTTGTGCTCCCGTTAATTGGATCAACTTGATATTTTAATTTATTTATATTGAGCCATTTAAAATAACATGAGTATATGCAGCCATCTGTGATGTTATTAATACTTTAGGGTTCCACATAGGAAATTGTGGGTTCCATCCACATACCAGGGATTGACCAGTCAGACACTGTGGTAGAAGAACTGTAATGAGATTGAACTGTTTTGTGATTGAGCCGTTGAACTTTGCTTTACCTGCCCTCACATGTGATTATACAGATGGTACTAGTTCAATAAGACTAGAAAATGTCATATGATTTTACAGACATCTGTCCCCCTGTAAATATTGACAACGCTATGTCATTTACTTGAAAAATTACTTCTAGGATGTTGCAGTACATGAGATGGCTCCTCTCCATTACTAGTGTCTACATTACTACAGAAGTAGTTCAGCTCTGTGATGCAGTTCAGAATTACTTACATTTGGTAACAGATTAATTTAAATGAGTTGTCATTCATTATGAAAGTGGTCTCAACAGTTTTGCATTTGGAAATACTTGCAGCAAATAATTTTTCCTGATATCTTCACTTTGCTTCATGCAGTCTGGTTTGCCTTTCTCTTCTGAACATCAATCAGCTGATGGTGCTCTGCCAAAGAATCTTCAACGTAATATGTCCAAGATGGTGAAATTATGTGTTTCAATCTCATTCTCAACAAAACGGTCAGATCTACAGGGAGTTATTTGAGGAAAATTTTACCAAATCTATGGTTCCTATTAGACGTGTTTTCAACAAGTGACATACAAAACGACTAGCTTGGCTGTCTTTGTTCAAACTGGAACAAAGTTGCATTAAGTAAGAGCAGTTTTGAGTCTCAACAGAAGAGGGGGCTAAAGTGGGCCTTTCCAACAGCAGCAATCTGTTTTGCCAGTCATATACCATAATAGCTTGGCTAAATTACTGTGGTTTTAAACATGCAGACTTTTGAATATACCAAACCATTTGATTGTTATAAACTTCTATCTATTATATCCCGATGGTCAGGAATCAAATGTAGAGTTGAAGATTTATTGTATTTGTAGCTGTCAACAATTTGACTACTTCGCCGTTGCAGCATGAGGCTTCAATTTAATGTGATTTACTAATTATCATTCACTTAAAAGGGAACTATCGCATAAAGGTTTGCCAATTATCTTTTTGTGTTTTTTAATTCTTTGTCAAGTTCAGTGCAGACTGACGGGAGTAGATTATATAGCTGGATCACTGGGGAACATCCTGACGGAAACATTATCACCAAGTGCAATTTGATGTCAACTGCTAAAACAGAAAGCTACAGCGCTTTTCTTTTGCAGACAGATGGTGTTTACATTTGGAGTTGTATTATTTTACATTGTTTTCAGCAACTCAAAACTAATAGGGTTGCAAAACGGTAATCTAATCTCAGACTTGAAACAAGATCATGAATAGCAAGAGGATAGCACCTACACAGTTCATGGTGAACATCAGAATCAATTACATCAACTTGTGTTGCTAATAATAATTGTAGATTATTTTTTATTTTGTGATTATGAATTTTAAAATGATATTTTAATAAACAATTTTGTTTTTAGATGGTGCACATATATTTGAGTGATATTGCACAGCTCATGAGACTAAAAAAACACTTTGAAGAGAAGGTTGCAAGTCTTATTATTTAATAAGGGGAGTTAAGCCAGGTTAAATCATCCTAATTGTTAACCAGTTACCGGACTTCTGAGAATATCGAAACATCAGATCACAATTGGATTAGGCAGTGATGTTTCTTGCAGTTGACCCTTAATGTGAAAGTTTACTCATATATAGTGACCAATAATTTCAGAAGGCTTCTATTTACTGTACAACTGCCTCCCATCTAAATGTTCACACCAACAAGAGATCTTCAAATTTACTTGATTTTAAATTTAAGACTTTTTTTTAAATCAGAATGTTATTTCGATGATTAGTTTAATTCCATGTTTGTTTAATAACCATATTTTTGCTTTGTGTAAAACGGTTTTAAATTAAGTAATATCACTGCTTTTTACTTCTCATTATACTGCCAATTACATTTTTTTCAGCCTGTTAGTTACCAGACCATCTTAACTAGATCATTGTTCATGTGACAGATTCCTTGTCATAGCGCCTAATTAGAAATCAAAAGAGCTTTATAGGCAGGATTTATTTTTCATGGTCATTTCAGGGAAAAGCCAGGCCATGAAATTATTTAACATTATTTATTGACAACATCCCACTGCGTTAGACAGGAAGAACCAGATGATTTGCAGCAAACTGTTCAACGTACAGCAACATCATAATTCCTCTTTTCTAAGAAAAAGATAGTTGATGGAAGACAGTTGCTCATAAATTCTGTGTATGAATCTATCTCTTTCGAACAGCCACATGGGCAACAAGCTTGAGTGACATAGGTATTTTCCATTCTATACGGCTGCAGCATAGTCAACAAAATAGACAGCCATTATTAAAATGACATCATGTCAACAGTGTGATATAATGCAAGCAGCAGCAAAGAAAAGTATAAAATAATAGGATAAATTGTTGAAATGAAGGATTTTGTGTTATCAAAAGGAATTTGTCTATTCCATGCTGGCCCCAATTACACAATTGATATCTATACTGTTACTATTGTTACATTCATATTGCTATATTCATACCATTAATGAAACTGAAATTTATCCAGAATTTGTGCCTGTTTGTGACATTTCAGTCAGTCAATTAACTTGTTAAAAGTTGACTCATCTCCGAATTTGCAAACTATTTTTTTAAGGCGAGGGTATAAATGGGGCACCTCCTTGTTGATGATTGAGGGAAAGTCATTGAAAGTAACCAATGTACTCGTGCTCTTGGCAATATCTCTCGCCAGAAGGACCTTTATCACCTTTCACTAATAAACACAAAAATCTGCTTTAATTTGTTTCATTAATATTAAAATGCAGGATAGTTCTGAATGAGCTTTACTGAAACGCACATGTGTAGGCCAATTATCCAAAATGTTACTCTTATTCCATTATCCGTGCCTTTATTTAAACTATCTATTTTCATGTTTATGTGATATGAGCAGAATTAGGCCATTCGGCCCATCAAGTCTAATCCGCCATTCAATCATGGCTGAACTATCTTCGCCTCTTCACCCCATTCTCTTGCCTTCTCTCAATAACCTCTGACACCCGTATTAATCAAGAATCTATCTATCTCTGCCTTAAAAATATCCATCCTTTCTATGGCAATGTATTCCACAGATTCACCACTCTCTGACTAAAGAAATTCCCCCTCATCTCCTTCCTAAAGAAACGTCCTTTTATTCTGAGGCTATTACCTCTTGTCCTAGACTCTCCCCACCAGTGGAACCATCCTCTCCATATCCGCTCTATACAAGCCTTTCACTATTATTTAAAATAATTCTGTGAACAAAGTAGACCTATCACAGCAAATGATGGAATCATTCTGCTCCATGGGGACAATTTTCTGGCATTTCAAAAATAACATCCAGATCTCTGCTGATTGATTTAAAAGAACGATAATTTGTTACAAACAATCTTTCCATTTTCAGGTACGGAGCAGTACAGCGTCTATGAAGGCTACGCAGATACTTACAGATGGGTGGGGTGCTGCAACGATCAGATTCCAAGGTATTATATAAAGAATATTTATCTTTAGATAGTACTGCAGAAATTATGTCTCATTTCCTAAAAAAGCTTCAGTGTTTTCCTTAACGTATAAGATAATGTATGAATCGCTTCTGTAATGGCAATTTCAAACTTTTCCAAGCTTCATTGCCAGGCAGGGGGGAGTAGAACGTATGCAGATGATAACAAAAACAAATCCTCCAGTCATTCTTTCCAGTTTAATTAATTCTTTATTGAAGTAGTTGTACAAACAAAGAAGTGAACATACCAGATCCTCTTTATTCATATTCAAATGGTAGCTTTCCATTCTTACTATGTGATCTGGTAAAAACTGTATTAGAAACATAGAAAATAGGTGCAGGAGTAGGCCATTCGGCCCTTCGAGCCTGCACCACCATTCAATATGATCATGGCTGATCATCCAACTCAGCATCCTGTACCTGCCTTCTCTCCATACCCCCTGATCCCTTTAGCCACAAGGGCCACATCTAACTCCCTCTTAAATATAGCCAATGAACTGGCCTCAACTACTTTCTGTGGCAGAGAATTCCAGAGATTCACCACTCTCTGTGTAAAAAATGATTTTCTCATCTCGGTCCTAAACGACTTCCCTCTTATCCTTAAACTGTGACCCTTTGTTCTGGACTTCCCCAACATTGGGAATAATCTTCCTGCATCTAGCCTGTCCAACCCCTTAAGAATTTTGTAAGTTTCTATAAGATCCCCCCTCAATCTTATAACCATATAACAATTACAGCACGGAAACAGGCCATCTCGGCCCTACAAGTCCGTGCCGAACATCTTTTTTCCCTTAGTCCCACCTGCCTGCACTCATACCATAACCCTCCATTCCCTTCTCATCCATATGCCTATCCAATTTATTTTTAAATGATACCAACGAACCTGCCTCCACCACTTCCACTGGAAGCTCATTCCACACCGCTACCACTCTCTGAGTAAAGAAGTTCCCCCTCATGTTACCCCTAAACTTCTGTCCCTTAATTCTGAAGTCATGTCCTCTTGTTTGAATCTTCCCTATTCTCAAAGGGAAAAGCTGATCCACATCAACTCTGTCTATCCCTCTCATCATTTTAAAGACCCCTATCAAGTCCCCCCCTTAACCTTCTGCGCTCCAGAGAATAAAGACCTAACTTATTCAACCTTTCTCTGTAACTTAGTTGTTGAAACCCAGGCAACATTCCAGTAAATCTCCTCTGTACTCTCTCTATTTTGTTGACATCCTTCCTATAATTGGGCGACCAAAATTGTACACCATACTCCAGATTTGGGGTCACCAATGCCTTGTACAATTTTAACATTACATCCCAGCTTCTATACTCAATGCTCTGATTTATAAAGGCTAGCATACCAAAAGCTTTCTTTACCACCCTATCTATATGAGATTCCACCTTCAAGGATCTATGCACGGTTATTCCCAGATCCCTCTGTTCAACTGTATTCTTCAATTCCCTACCATTTACCATGTACGTCCTATTTTGATTTGTCCTGCCAAGGTGTAGCACCTCACATTTATCAGCATTAAACTCCATCTGCCATCTTTCAGCCCATTCTTCCAAATGGCCTAAATCACTCTGTGGACTTTGGAAATCCTCTTCATTATCCACAACACCCCCTATCTTGGTATCATCTGCATACTTACTAATCCAATTTACCACACCTTCTAATTATTCTTTCTCCCGTGCCCACTCCAGTCTGATTTGACCACTCCCTGTGGTTACGCTATATGTAACGTTCATCTACGTAGCAAAAGCCCACCTTCAAATGTTCATAATAATTCTGCAAGAAATATCTAGACAAAATAATAAAATATACTAACAGTAACTAGCCTCAGCATGAATGGCTCCGCCAACTTCCATTAAACAGATATGTTTCAGTGTTACAGTAGTGGAGGAATTTTGATACTAGATTAGAAAACCAAGTTGTGGGACAGTGATACTGGGACTGGACTATCAAGGTCACCATGGCAGCATGGTATTAATCTTGTGTATTATAAAAATCTGAAGTTTAATAATTGGCAGATATCTCAGCTAAATATCCCAATCAAAACAGAGGCACGAGACCATGTCATTCTAGGCTATTTATTTGTAAGGATATCTACAATGCATGGCAAATAACAGTGGAGTAGAGAGGAAAGCTATTTCAGCCCTATGACCCTGCACCAGATCTTGGAGATCAGTGCAGGTAAATGTTTGCAAGCAGACATATATTTTCATTGATGATAGACACAAAAAGCTGGAGTAACTCAGTGGGTCAGGCAGCATCTCTGGAGAAAAGGAATAGGTGACATTTCAGGTCGAGATTCTTCTTACAGAGAACAGGTACAGAGAACAAATGAATGAAAGGTATGCAAAAGGACAAATCAAAGACCTTTCATTCATTTGTTCTGTGTATCTTTTCACATCTCACGTTTAGCTCTCCCCTGGCACTCAGTCAGAAGAAGGGTCTCGACCTGAAACATCACCTATTCCTTTTCTCCAGAGATGCTGCCCGACCCACTGAGTTACCCCAACTTTTTGTGTCTATCTTCCATATAAACCAGCATCTGCAGTTCCTTCCTACATTTCATTGCTTTCTTATTTCCCAAGAACACTCCCAAACTCTATACATTAGGGATGCAGGAACAGGTCACGGTGTCATTTAATCTGCAAATGGCTGCTCTTGTACATCAGCAATCACTCCTTTCAGAAAATGAGATATCCAGCTGCACTATATCGTGCTCAGAAGATCTCTGTAATGAACATAATCTTCTGTTGTCTCCTCTCAACATACCCAAGGGAAATGGGCATTCTTTTGCGCCCAGGTCTGGATGATTGGTTTTAATGAGTAGTTTAAGTTTATCTGACTGTCTTTATACAGTGAAGAGACACTATGGAGAAACAAATCTCAATGCTTAGTAGCAGCTGATTTAGAGAAAATTGAACCATTGATATCAAGTTCTGATTAAGCACTAAATATGATCAATTTTAATAATGCTAGTTCTTGCAACATTATGTCACATTCTGAAACCTTTTCCCTCATGTTGCTCCTCCTTGGCTGTGTGGGTGGCTTTGATTATTCATTAAATGCCTTTCGTGCTTCCATAATAAGATACATCAATCAATCAATCAATCTGATCTCTAATCAATCGAATCTCCTGAGTTCATAAGATATGCTTTTTCTTGCAATTTAAATTTTGGACAAGAGAAAAAATGTGTATTCTATAATCCCCTGAGAATGTCCTGCTATATAACATTGAAATTCCATCATTACATTACACACGGGCAGCATAATTTTATCAATTGCTATGTCCCATTTTAATCTGTTTTTTAAGAAATAAGAATTTCTTATTCCCTACTTGTTCGTGTTAGCTGACTTTGGTAGCTATATGGATTTGTCATACAAACTTAGATTACTCTTTTTAAAAGTCTTTCTTCCTTGACATGCAGGGACGCCTGGCAGAGACACAGCACAGAGATTGTGGCCATAGATGCATTACCTTTCAAGCATTATCTCGATCAATTTTCCCCAAATAATTTAAAGAGAGAAATGAATAAGGTGAGTGTTTAAATCTGATTATTTATACTTTCTGATTTTACTCAATTAATGACTCTTGTTTTATCTTGCATCACCTTTGTACTTTTGAACACTGCATCCTGATATGAGAATGTAAAATTATAATTTTTATAATGAATGAACTAGGTATGTTACAAAACTTACCTTCAGCGGCGCTGTCATTCTGCAACTGGCCGTGTGCGCGATTTTGGCGCGTTTGAGGGGGGGGGGCGGGATTAAAACGGGGTTTTTTCCCGACCTGGTCCTGAATTATATTTGTTGGAGTGCAAGTTTTTGCTAAAGACTCCTTCCTACAGCCGTTCTGTGTGGTTTTTTTTAAATCACCCGACAAGTTAATCGCTGGAATGATTTTAAAATCACTTTCTGAAGCCGTCAATGCCGACAACAGGGACGGATTTTATGGAGGACCAGGTAAAAGAAAGTAGTTTCTTTTTATGTATAAAAGTGTTTCTTAAGATGTATTTAATTCACATTTTAAGTTGCGAAACGGTGATATTTTCCCCGGAAGAACTGGCAGTGTATTTGCTGCCGATATGGGGGACTAAAAACACGGCAACCTCAATGTTCTAAATGGTCCCGTTCCAGAAAATCCCACTCGCAATGATTTAAATGGCCATTAATTTACAGGTATTAAACATTAAATTCCTTCCATTTGGCCTATAAACCCATGACAATGAGATTTAAAAATTATGTTATATTCTGAATTCTTGTGTGAATGTTATTTGGACACTTAGGCTATTTAAAAATGTTAATCTATTCTTAAGAAATGGATAGATGTTTAGATCTAGTAATTGCAATGAGGTAACTAACTAATTATATGCTTTAATTTCAAGTCATCTATGTAAGATTGTTTCATATTTGTTTCAGAATGCTTCAATCTATAATAACTGAAAATGTCTTTCAGTTCTCTTAAATTTTAAGAAGGTTATCGGCTTTTAAATGTTCTCTATCACAGCTTTTGTGTTAAGTCAATGAAAAAGCAATAGGGAACAAGATGCCAATTTCCGAGTATGAAAATGGCCATAACTTTTTTAATACTGAAGATATGAAAGTGAATTAGGTGTCAAATTAAACTTCTTTTTATGCTTTATCTGATGGGATAAATTAAAGGCTTGATTTTTAAAATCTCAAAATGTTGTAACATTGCTAAATGAACCAAAATGAATGTTTGTAGTATCAACAATTATGTATAATTACTGCCTCAGGTTATGAGTTTGAATTGTTAAAATTAGTTTAAAGAGAAACATCAAAACAATTTAAATCAATAACAAAGCCCCAAACTTTTGCTTAAAAATTGTGAAAATATTGATTATAGTGCTACATATTTCTGTGTATATGCTTGTATATAATCAACCTTATCAGATCTGAGGGTTTTAAACTTTTCAATGTATATTTCCATTATAAATGTTCATTCCCCTTACAAATAGTGAGCTCCCCCTTTTGGCATTTAAATAGTTCTTTCAAAACTTGAGCCACTTAACAATTATTTTTAGAAATAATTCAATGGCTTTCTATGTTTCTAATTTAAAAAACATAAATCGAAGTCTGCCCTTTGATAACTACAACATAACGTGGAAGAATTCTTTTTTGTTTTAAATTTACAAAGGTTTTCCATTTTTATCGATAAAAATGGTTCTTTAATTATGAATTCTGCAACATGCAACCTAAACTATTTACTGTAAACATCAGACTCAACAATATATTGAAAGGTTTCCATTTTGCAGTGTATTAAATAGTCCACGCAAGAGGATAATTGTCCATCCAAGGCCTTATTTTACCATTTTGCCAACGACGCCACTGGTTGGCAGAATATTGTTCAGTGTTCCTGGAAGTATCAAGTGTCAAGTCTCTGAGGTAGACTTACTTTGAATTATATCTCTGAACCAGGGTGATGCTAAAACTATCCTCCACAGTGGCAACATTTCTGAACACTGGCCGCTAGTGAAATGTTATCATTCTTTCTAAAGTCGTGGCAGTGGCTTAGATATTCATCTCCACTTGCACAGCTTCTGGTTCAAAGCCTTCCAATCCATCTCAATGTAACTACTGAAGCCACAGCAATCAAGCCCATTATTTGTATCCTGTCATGCTGTGGCTTTTAACTGTGCTAAACTGTGTTTAGCAATTCAAAAGGGGATATAATAGTAATGCATCAACATTTGCGAAAATCAGTTAGTTGATTGATTAATTGATTGATTTTAAAAATATACAGCATGGAAACAGGCCCTTTGGCCCACCGAGACCACACTCATTATCAATCACCCTTTCCCCACTAATTCTACTTTATCCTGCTTTTGCATCCACTCCTGACACATTGGAGACAATTTACAGAAGCCAATTGACCTACCAACTTTTGGGATGTGGGAGGAAACTGGAGCACCCAGTAGAAACGCACATAGTCACAGGGAGAAGTCCACACTGTGAAAACTCTACATAGGCAGCACCTGAGGTCCAGATTGAACCTGGGACTGGAGCTGCTAGGCAGCAGTTTTTCCAGCTGCCCAGCAAAGTTTTGAGTGTTTTGCTTTCCTTAATATTGAAGCATTATCCTTGGCCACATGCAGGCAAAGAATAAATTGGCAAATTCTGACTTTTGATACTTTGTTTCTTGGAGAGTATTAGCCCTGTCCCACGGTGCGAGTTCATTCAAGTGCTCTCCCGAGTTTAAAAAAAAAACAATCTCGTGGTAAGGAGAATGAACGTAGCGGGTATGTCGTAGCTCGGGGACGTCTCTTAGCGGCTCGTTACGCTAACGGCGGGTACTCGGGAAGACTCGCTAACGGCAGGTAAGCACGGGAAGACTCATGAAGATTTTTCAACAAGTTGAAAAATGTCCACGAGAGCCACGAGTACCGACGAGTGGCCATTACCGTAAATCTCCGAGTTCGAATTAGGGCAAACTCGGGAGAGCTCTTGGAATGAAATCGTACCGTGGGACAGGGCTATTAGCACACTTTTCCACAACAACATTTTCTCCAGAAGTACTCTTCCAATCAACGTTTCACCATGTGTTAGGATGTTAGGGACATTAACATGGTAGCATTATATCATTATAGTGACTTAGCCAACTGAATTTAATGATTGCTGTCTTGTTCCTGTTTCTCAATGTAATTTGCTTCCATGCCGAGAGAAAATAAAATATAACCTCGATTTAATGAGATGGTCTGCTCATCACTGAAAAGAGAAGTTACATTTTTTAGATGATGAAAATAATGTTGTTGCCTTATTTTTGACTTTCTACAGTGTACAGTCCAAGTTAACCTTCCTGCATCACTTGATTCAGAAATGATTGAAAAAAATACATCGAGTGTACTGTTCAATTCAATTTCCTTTCCCATAAAAATGGAAATTTGAAACTACATTCTCATAAATATATTATAATGGTCATTACAGTGTCGGGGAGATGTCAAATGAGCTTTACTGTAATGTTAACTTGTACAACTTTAGTCACATATTCACAGTTTAGTTGAACCTTGTTCTGCTGTTGTGCATTTTGCTGCTTTGTCGTGAAATGTTATAAGACACAGAGAAAACAAATTCATAGAACATAGAACATAGTACAGCACAAGAACAGGCCCTTCAGCCCACAATTAGCATGTTGTTATATTTCTCCAAATGCAACAGTGAAAGGATTTCCCCCCCAAAATTCTAATAATTTAAAGATCGAGATAGTTTCGGCTCTGTGGATCCAAACTTGTCCTCCTTTTGGCACCTGAGGATATGAAGAGGAATTGAGAATGGGAATCTAACATCTAATTTAATCTGGCCTGGAATCTTCAGGAATTCCTGAAACAATTGGGGAAATAAATGCGCACCTGGACATGATGCCTACTGAATCGATACTGAGCTAGCAAAAGAAAGGGAATAGGGTAAATCCTTCAGCGTATTTTACAGTCAGTGAAATACTTCAAACTGCAGTAGCTTTAAGAACTACAAATTTTGCAATTAAATTGGATGAAAAATAAATTGGCATCATTTTTTAACTGTAATCCATTCATAATAGATAAGATATTCAATCACATTGAAGATTTTTAATGATGGCAAATCGTACAGATTTGCTAATGACCTCACTGACTGGTTTGCTGACAACTCAGAATTTTACAAACAACACCAGTGTCTAAATTGTTAGTTGAAGGAAAACCAGACTTCCATCAACGTAGCAAGTGATGTGTTGTTGCAAAATTTACTGCAGCTTTCTGGTTTTGGAAATTTCCTAAACATGAGTGAGATCACTAATTACTCGTAATGTGAATCTAATGGAAGGAAGTTGTACTGCCCCAAATAATCATGCTTTGTTTTCAATCCAGTTTTGTGTTTGCATTCCAGTTTTATTTGCTATAATATGAACTATTGCCTTTCACATTTAAAATGCAGGTTAATTTTCAACAAGACAAATTATCCGCAATGAATGGTAGGGTATTGAGTATAAGAGTCAGGAAGTCATTAGAATCGCTTTATAGAACTTTGGTTAAGCCGCATTTGGAGTATTGCTTACAGTCCTGGTTGCCCCATTGGGAAGGATGTACAGACTTTGGAGAGGACGCACAGAAGGTTTACCAGGACGATGCGTGGATTATGGGGTATTAGCTACAGGGAGCAGTTAGACAGACTTGGATTGTTTTCTCTGGAACACCAGAGGATGCAGGAAGATCTGATAGAAGTATATTAAGTTGCGAGAGGCAGAGACAGGGTAGACAGAACCTTTTTCCCAGGATGGAATAATCAAATACTTGAGGGCATAATTTGAAGGTGAGAGGGGCAACGTTTAAAGGAGATGTGTATGCAAAGGGTCTGGTGAGTGCTGGAACGCGCTGCCATGGGTATTGTTTGAGGCAGATGCGATAGTGGCATTTAAGGGACTCTTGGGTAGGCACATGGATATGCAGGGAATGGAGGGATATGGATTATGTGCAGTTAGATGATGTTGGCATCATGTGCAACACAGACATTGTAGGCGTGTTTCGAGCTGTACTGTTGTATGTTCAATGTTTTATAACCTGAATGTTAACCTGGTGGTATTGATACCAGGATATGTAACCTGGCTTAGTTCTATGTTCTGCAGATCAATTTTTTTAATGTTGCAATATTTTTGCCTGGACACAATAGATCCACTTTAAAAGGTTCCAGGCATGAAAATTGGATTTTGACCTCTTCCTGAAAAATAAATTATTTGCCCTGGCTGTCATACTGTTACTTAAAAAAAACCTCAAATGTTCTTTTGAAATTTTAATTGTTCTCCATCCTTCCTGCTGTTACTGTAACAAGCTGTTGTTCTTGTATCCATGGCTTCCATGCATTTTCAGTCGGCAATTTAATGCTTTAAAGAATTCATTGTAATTGCTGAGTGGCAACTTCGGAACCTGCACAGAAGATGTTCAGTCACATGAGATAAAATATATTTTGTGAGCACATGAAGAATAGGAAGATAACTACAGAAGCTTATTAAGAACTACAAAGGTAGCCTTTGGGGAGACAGTGGGCGTGGGTATGGTTTGTGATGAATATTGTGAGATTATGTTTTGTAAAAATGGGAGAATGCCCATGTTGTAATTAACATTGTGAAACATTGCATGGGATAAAGGTAGGTTTTTAGGTGTTATTAAGGGGTATATCATTTTTGAAACTAAATTAATTACCAAGTCCAAATGTATTCCAAATTGTTAAAAGAATCAAAGATAGAAACTGCAGAGGCACGGAGTACATTTTCTCAATCCTCTGTCAACATATGGGGAGAAGGCAGGCACGGGTTATTGATTGGGGACGATCAGCCATGAGCACAATGAATGGCCGAAGGGCCGAATGGCCTCCTCCTGCCCTATTTTCTATGTTTCTATGTAACATTGCATTACTTGTTTGTGTCTTATTCTCGTTTTAAAATGCGGGCCAGTTAGTAGAACTGCAATGATGGGCAAATTACTGGCCCTCAAATGAATTCCAAAATAAACCTTCATTTAGCACAGGAGTGATTAATTGGGTACAGTCAGCATGGATTTATTAAGGGAAGCTCGTGTCTAACTAATTTGATTGAATACTTTGAGGAGGACAGTATGTTTGAAGCAGATTATGTAGCATTTAGTAAGGCTTTTAACAAGGTCACCTGTGGAAGGCTGGTCAAAAAAGTAAAAGACTGAGGGATTGGTGACAAATTTGAACCAAAATTGTCTCAGTGGCAGGAAACCAAGCTGTGATGACTAGATGGCACTTTGCTCAGCATGGACTTGTTGGGCCAAATACCCTGTGTCCGTGCTTTATAAATCTATGACTCCTGAGTTGCAAATTAAAATTAACACATTTAAAAATCTACATTAAGGATGTATTGCACAGGCACAAATTCCATTTTAAATGGAGCCTAAAGACTGGTGATTGATAGCACCAATAGAAGCAATACATCAAAGCTGATAAACTGCCTAATTCCACCACGCAAATACTGTTTTAAATTTAAAAAACAGCTGAATTAACCATTGGTGATAGATGTTAATAGTGGGTGCATTTGTTTAATACATCAGGAATTTTACCTTGGTTCAGATTATATTTTAAACATTTATTTCTCTGATTGTAGAAATCTTTGCCATTACAAATTGTTGAATGTCCCAAATTGAATATATGGTTAAAAAAAATGGGACCGACAAAATATATATTTTTAATTTCAGGTTGTACTTTCTGGAGACTTGGCAGTTTTTTCAAATAACAAGGATAAATATCACACTCCTTATTGGTGAAAATGGAAGGTCCGGATGCACAATAAATGAATGTAGTAACGTTTGGTGGCAGTTTAATTGGAAAACTGTATTGGCAGCCCCACCACTTTTTTTGTTGACAAAGTGTTCAATCATATAACGAGCATTTTCATCTGTATTAAGATAGGTTTACGAATGACAAAGTTTCATTTGCAAATAGATGAATGCTTCTAGTATCTCGGATTTGTTCACAATTTTATAAATTATTTGTCAGTATTTCATCAAGTTCGGGAAAGTGCTGAGTCTGAAGAATTTGCATTCCATTAATGCAAAGCTGAGTTTAGTAAATCATCACAATTTTTCAGAACATTGGAACTCGGCAGTCTCGGTTTGGCTGCTCTGCAGCCATTAATTCATTTCAGCTGTAACTCTACCAGTCAAAAAGGCCAATGTTTGGTCAAAGTAATGTTTTTAATTTCTTATAGTGTGTTTGGCAATAGGTTATGTCCCTTGTGCACAAATCATAGATGTCAAGCTCGGACCTCCCCCTCAGCAGTGCTGAATTTCAGCTGCGGCGGCTGATACAACTTCAGGTGTCCTTTTATTCTGCATTATTATGAAATGTGCATTGTCTGAAATACCTTACCCAATTTAACGCATCAGCTGATACCTTAATTTGAATTAGCAAGGAATGATGCGTAAGCACCCATAACTGTCTCACCAGCTAAATGTTCTTATGTTCAACTGATCAACAATTGTCAGTCACCTCATTTTAAAAAAATTAGGTTTTCTAACTGCTGCACAAATTAGTTGAATTTTATTGCTGGAAGGTGGTTTTCTTATCTAAAATGGCTCCTTTTAATATGTTGACATCCACAATGCTCCAAAGTTACTCCACTTAAAAATATTTTGAGAAAGCAGTCAGACTGCCTCGCACAATTCCTGTTCTGCGTAACTGAGACCCGTTTCTTCATTCAGGTGTTGCAGGTTTGCTGGTGTGGTGCAGCAGGCACCCTGCAATGTACACTACAGAAGTTCAAGTTTAATTGCAGTGAAAACTTGGCTGTGCAAAAAGCCTGCCACTAGATGTCATTAGATTAACAGATGACTAGATTAACACTTTTTTTCTGAAACACAGTCACTTCCGTGAATTGTAATCAGGTGCCTGTTAAAATGAAATACTTTCTCTTATGCGCTGATATTCTGGAGATGATCAAACCCCACAGAATTTCAGTTCAAAAAGCTCAGAATGGAAAGAGAGAATGGGATGGTAGTTTGAAGGAGCAGAATAAAAATGTCTGTTGCAAATGAAAGATATGGCTACTGCAAACAGACCTCTTATCAAAGCATTTATTCTATATTTGAAGGATCAAACCAGCATTAGTTAATGGATACAGCTTTATGTGTCTGTCATCAGTTTATGTCTTTGTATTCATTAGCAAAAATAGAACAGGAGAATCCAATGGGGCTTGTGATAGCACGAGAAAACCTAATTATTCTGTTTAACCCGGTATGGCTGCATATTGTGTCTCCTTACACCGCAAACTTATGAACAATATTCCAGATCTCACTTTAACTGACTAGTATAAATACCACACAACAATCATCAACTAATAAACATCAGATTAAGTACCGTCAAAACGCGTCATATTTTAAGTGATCATTTCCAAAATATCCGTGATTGTTATTGTTTTGATTCATTAGAAGGACAAAGGGGGTGGGAGATTGCAACCTTCACGTGGTCCGCCCTGTTTCAACGAATGCAATCAACCTGGTGTGGACAATCAAATAAGATCAAACAGAACAAGTTGTCCTACAACTTTAGGCTGTGCACGCCATACGCAAGAACAAGAAAAAGAACAACGGAATATAGGAACAGGCCACTCGGCCCAGAGCCTGCACTGCTATGCAATAAGAACATGGCTGAACTTTGCTGGCTTCAACTCCTTGATATTCCTTCTCTGCACAGAATAAATCATACTCTCTCCCACTTTTCCTCCTCTCTTTCATGCTCCCCTCACCTCTCTCTTCACTCCCAGCAAAGGGGCGGCATAGTGCTGCAGCGGTATAGTTGCTGCCTCACAGCGCCAGTGGCCCGAGAACAATCCTGACTACGAGTGCTGTCTGTATGGAGTTTGTATGTTCTCCCTGTGACCCATTGGGTTTTCTCCAGGTACTCCAATTTCCTCCCACACTCCAAAGATGTACAGGTTTCTAGGTTAATCAGCTGCTGTATATTGTAAAATTGTAGGATAATGCTAGTGTACGGGGTGACCGCTGGTCGGCGCGGACCCGGTGGGCTGAACATCTTGTTTCTGCACTGTATCTCTAAAGTCACCCCTTACCCTCAATCTTTTGGTATTCACCATAATCGGTCTTTTTTGTTCACAGATAATACCAACTACAGGCTAACCAACTTAAATATTTCCTGTGCTTTACTGCCACCAAAAATATCTTTCATTGTACTGTTCCATTTTAATATTTAATATTCATTTGAGTTTTGTATTTCTACAATCTTGTTAACACCAAAATTAGCGCTAATGTTAGCACAATGTATTTAACAATGTGCTATTTGTATTGCCTATAACCCTAATTTTGTGTAGGTTTAGAAAATGCTATGATTTAGTGACTGCTGTTGCTCTAACCAAAGGGCAATGTAGCTTACCTGGATTGAATTACTCCTGTGAGATATCGCCACTGCACACAACGCCCTGTTCAGCTGGCTATTAAGCTCACACATCTCTTTGGTAATTGAGTCAGACTGGGGCACACACTGATGTTAACCTATTACAACATTGTACATTTGCAGTGGAACAAATATGACAACTAATTTTAGCGAGAGATAAGCCTGGCATAAAATAGATTGCATTACACCTACATATCACAATAAAATGATACTCCCACTGCAAGATGATCTATTGTTGCTTGTGTAGTTTATTGGATTTCTATGCAGTTTTTGCACAAATGTTGAATAATGCATGATATTTAAATTATGCAAAGTGAATAAAATGTATGTTTATTTCAGTAATGGAAAAAAATATTTTGAAAATGTTTTAATTCAGCTGAATGAATCTGGTAGTCCGGAGTGTCTTGCTAAAGGTTTCAAGAACATGCTAAAAATTAAAAGCATGTGAGTTAATGAAGTCTTGTTTAGGTGTAATTTTGGACAATGCAGTGATAAAGTATTGCTTATTTTGCTGTAAATGTAATCTTCAAGGCTTTCTCTTTGTAAATCATGAGATTCTCCAATTTAAAATTTGTGACTTTTAATCTGTTCTTTGCATCATGCAGTGAAAACCATTGATATTAATTATTTTTAGAAAATGTAAGAATCTTATTTCAGGGCTCTCATCATCTGCGAGGGTCTCTTACTCACCCTGGCATCTATCATTTTTCTCCACCATCTGTTAGATTCCTGAATATGCCCCCATCAAAGTTCCTCTCTGTCTTTACATTTCATTTGCAAACTTGGTTAAAAAATTATATCAAATTAAAAAAGAAGCCAACATATTGGAGAGCTTCAGGAAGTGTTCAAAGGGCCGCATAGCCCACGAATAAAATATGGACAAAGAGAGGAGCCAATGGAGAGGTCCCACAAACAAAAACAAGTTAACTAACCAATGGATCTCTGCTGCTTGCAATAGATATTGTTCTGTTATCCATCCTTAATCAAATACGGGACTTATTTTATGTTCACTTTAACAGTGAATGAGAATTCTGATTAATAACTCAATCAAAATGTACCAATTGAAATATTTGCAATGCCTTCCTGTTACAAAATTCAAGAACAATATGTTTTCATACAGAATTTCTGTCAACTTCAGACATATTATTTACAACCAACAACTGAAACTGGTATTGTTGACACTTCAGAGCAATACATAGGAGATGCTGCACTGTTAAAGATGCCAGATCTTAGATTAAGAATGGGACGTTTCCTGTATTCCGGTATATATTTATTGTCACGTGTACCAATTAAGGCACAGTGATATTCGTATTACCATACAGCCAAACTAAAAAAAAAAGCAACAAGACACACAACTACATAAAAGTTAACATAAACATCCACCGCAGCGAATTCCCCACATTCCTCACTGTGATGGAAGGAAATAAAGTGTAATCTTCTTCCCTCATTTTTCTCCCGCGGTTGGGACAGTCGAACCATCCGCAGTCAGGACAATCGAAGCTCCCGTAGTCGACGATCGAAGCCCCCGCGTCGGGACGATCGAAGCCCCCGCGTCGGGACGATCGAAGCCCCCGCGTCGGGACGATCGAAGCCCCCGCGTCGGGACGATCGAAGCCCCAGCGTCGGGACGATCGAAGCCCCCGCGTCGGGACGATCGAAGCCCCCGCGTCGGGACGGTCGTAGCTCCTGCGGCTTGGAGCTCCCGAAGTCGGTCTTTAGCCAGGGACCGCGAGCTTCACCATGGTAAGTCCCGCAGGCTCCCGTGGTTGGAGTTCTGAGGTCGATCCCTGGCAAAGGGGTCGCAAGCTCCACGATGTTAAGTCCCCAAGTTCCCGCAGTTGGAGCTCCAAGGTCGATCCCCGACAGGGATCGCAAGCTCCGTGATGGCAAGTCCCGCAGTTCGAGCTCCCAAAGTCGGCCTCCAGCAAAGGCCGCCAACTCCTCGATGTTAGGCCGCAGTGCGGATGGAGATACGATACGGAAAAAAATCGCATCTCTATGGAGGCAAGAGATTTTTAAAAATTCTCCACACCCCCCCCCCCCCCACATCCCACATAAAACAAGCTAAAGTACACCAAAAACATACATTTAACACATACAATAAAAAACAAAGAAGGAAGGGACAGACAGACTGTTGGCAAGGCAGCCATTACTACCATCAAAACAGATCTCCATTGACATATACCGCAGTGTATAGCTATAGAAACAAACTAACTATATATACTGTATATTCTTCTTGCGTTTGAGGCAGCAGAGGTTATGTAACAACCCTCGAGGCTCTGTAGCCAGTTCAATGTGCTGTTGTCGAAGACTGTGAGGTCTACCCCTCCTCCATGCACTTTATAAATTTAATTTAAATATATGTGATATTGCAATGTTATGTAATTCATTTTCTTATCAAATGTCAGTGATGCATGCTATGCAATAAGGTTGAAGTAAAATGATAGGTGGAATTAAATTTATGTTTTAAATGTTGCAAGCTCTAACATGGGGGCTCTCAGGCCGTGTTTAAATGTTTAATGATAGTACAGAGGAAACAATAACATGGAAAACCACATAGCTATCACAAAAAAAATCAATGAGCTGTTAACTATCTAATATATAGATTCTCCAGGAGTTGATTGTTTTGATATTTTTTAGAAAAACTACACGGTTTGAGATTGAATGAGCTCCACTCTATGTCACTCTATGAATCCAATTACCTTTCTCCACCTTCACATTATGTCCAATGCACAACTAAGGAGAGCAGGTTTTTCAATCCATTTGTTTGCCAAACATTTTAACTCAGTCCCATACTATCCTGGGTCTCCTCCACTGTCAGAGTGAAGCCACATGCACATTAGAAGAACAGCACCTCGTATTTCACTTGGACAGTTTATAACCCAGTGGTATGAATATTGATTTCTCTCATTTCAAGTAGCCTTTGCATTATCTCTCTCTCTGCCCCTCCACCACCTTAGTCACCCTGCTAGTTCCACTGTTTGCATCCATATATCCCTTCGTTGTCACCTATTCCACAGCCAACAATGGACCATTGTGGGCTCCATCTTTCCCTGGCCATTGGTGCCAGCATGTGATTTGTTCTGAGCCTTTTCACACCTCTAGTTTCCCTCTCCCCTGAAGACAGTCTGAAGAAGGGTTCCCACCCGAAACATCACCTATTCCTTTTCTCCAGAGATGCTGCCTGACCTGCTGAGTTACTGAGTTCCAGTATGTTGTGTCCATCCTGTATGCTGAATATATAATGCAGATAGCGAGTGAAAAAGGCATCTCCCGACAGTGACTCTTCTCCATGTCCTTCCACTGGGACGCTGGGGTTATTTCTCCCATGGTGATGAATTGCCAATATTTTAGTCAAGTTGTTGTGGAAGTACAAGTTGAAAGATATACAAACTACAAGAAGAGGATTTAAAAATCTAACTAAAGAAAGCAAATTTCCGAAGTGTAAGAATGAAACCCTTTGAGAGTGCTAAAATCTGCACATAAAGCCAGTGTGCTTCCAAGCATTGTAAATGCAGCTGTGCTGCTGTGTAAATGTTTACTCAAAAATCTATAATCCCCAAAGCTCTCAACAGGATCTCTGTAAGTAAAATGAGAAAGTTACTGTGCTTTCCTGAGAGTACAAGAAAAAGAATGGTTCTGGAATAAAAATCCATTCAGGAACCAAGTATGCCAAATGTTGGCATCTGTAGTTTAGTTTAGAGATACAGCGGGGAAACAGACCCGTACGGCCCACCGGGTCCATGCCGACCAGCGATCCCCGCACATTAACACTATATAAAGCTAATGAAACCAGCACCAATGAAGTAGTAATATTTTGATTGCACTGACACTGCAGAATTTTTCTTAACAACACATTGGGATTATCAAAATTAAAACGGTTTAAAAACATATGTTCTTCTTTGCTAATGTTGCCGGTTAAATATTTCCTTTTAACTGTTTTCTAGGCCTTTTGTGGGTTTGTACGCCCGGGCTTTGATCCCAGGAATCTTTCGGCTGTAGCCACAGGGAACTGGGGGTGTGGAGCATTTGGTGGTGATGCCAAGTTAAAATGTGAGTATGCCAGTGTTAAATTTTACAAACATGCAATCTTATAAGGTGCCATGATCCAAAGATCTTTTGGTGATTCATCCCACCTCTTTTTGTGGAAACCTTGCATACAAAATGTCTATTTTCTTTGCCTCAGAGGGCGGTGGAGGCTGGTTCTCTGGATGCTTTCAAGATAGTTAGATAGAGCTCTTAGGGATAGCGGAGTTAAGGGATATGGAGAGAAGGCAGGGACGGGGTTCGGATTGTGGATGATCAGCCATGATCACATTGAATGGCTCGAAGGGCCGAATGGCCTACTCCTGCACCTATTGTCTATTGTCTAAAATAGCATTGCATGAGTTATTTTTGAACCAAAATGTTCTAAGGCCATCCTGAAAATATCTACTTTTTAAATCATACAGTGTTTGGGGTTTAGAGATACAACGTGTAAACAGGCCCTTCGGCCCACCGTGACCATGTCGACCAGCGTTCCTCGTACACTAACACTATCGTACACACACACACAATTACCAAAGCCAATTAACCTACAAACCTGTACATCTTTGGAGATGTGGGAGGCACCCAGAGAAAACCCACACGGTCACAGGGAGAACATACAAACTCTGTACAGACAGCACATGTAGTCAGGATCGAACCTGGGTCTCTGGCGCTGTGAGGCAGCAACTCTACCGCACACATGCCCCTAGTGAGAATGAATGTCACAGCCATGACTTATGTAAAGAATTAATAGATTCATTAAAATAACAGATGAATATAGCTCACTTTTAGACACAGAAAATTAATGCAGAGGAACAGTGTCTTTGGTTCATTGACTTTCATTAAATAACAGCAGCACGTAACTTTGCAAGACATTTAGGTTTGGCAAGCTCGGAACAAGGTCAAGCCAAAGTCACACCCACACCCATGGAGCAAACACCTACAAGTAGCAATGGAAATACAATGTTCATTATACAGTATGTGTAGTTTGACAGTAGTAATGTTATGTCAGAGTTCAGCCCTGGTCTTTGGGGACTCATTATAGTGCTAAACTTTGCTTGATAATGAGTATATTTGGGACGATATTTATTTAATTGCCGATCCGAACAATGATAGTGTAATATTTATACACCTCGTGGATTAACTGGTGCGATGTTATACTTTAAAAAAGAGTGAAAGTGTTGAAAGTACATTTACTGCAAACACTGAGTGATAATGTCAAATGCAAGACAGAAGATAGCTTTAAAATTTATATTTAAATATGCTGTCTGATATAAATCCATGAAAGGTCAGTCAGCATTTGAAAGCAAGTGGGTGATGATTTGGAGAAGTCTGCATTGAGGATAGATTCTTTGTTCAGCAACCAGAAGCAGGGCCACTGACCAACGTGTGATTGTATTACAGCCTTGTTGCAGATGATGGCTGCCGCAGAAGCTGGGCGCGATGTGGTTTATTTCACCTTCGGGGACCAGGAATTAATGACCGAGATACACGATATGCACAAGTTCCTGAGCGAGAAAGAGCAGACTGTCGGTAAGCGAATCTCATTTGTAACGCACTACAGATTGTCACCCTCTACACTCCAGCTTTGTCGCAGCAGATTGTTAGTGGCAGCAACATCTCCTGGGTTATTGTAATAGATCCTTTGCATGGACTCGGAGGTCAAGTCATAGTCCCAATGACACGTGGGTTTCTCAGTCAATTGCCCCTAGTTGTAGGGAGTGGGTGAGAAAGGGGGATAATATAGAACTCGTGTGGATTGGTGATTGATAGTTGACGTAGACTCAGTGGGCCAAAAGGCCTGTTTTCATGCTGTATGTTTCAATGAAGCAAACAAAGTATACAGCATGCAAACAGGCCCTTTAACACACCTTGATAAAGAGTTTAAATTCGGTACATGGTAAAAGTGCAACTTCTTTGTGTTGTATTGTATTCCTTTGTCTTAAAATATCTGCCTTGTAATCATCGTGACACTTTAGAGCAGTAGATATTATAAGGAATTTGCAGAATAAAGTCTGATACAATTGTTCAAATCTTTTTTTTTTTTAAAGCAAACCAAGTAGTAATCTACTTTTCTTGGCCTTTTCTTTTCCAGGTCAAATATACAAACTTTTGGAACGATATTGGTGTGAGGTGTGCAGAACCTGTTCTTTTTCAAGACCAAACATTAAACTCTACAGCTTCATTCACGATTCTGTAGGTTTGTACCTAGATTCAACAGATGAAGATGATGATTGATAACAATTCAAGATCAATGATAATGTAAAGGCTGTCTTTAAATTAGTGAGATGGCTGAGCTTTGTGGCTCATCACCACTGTAATCCTCCCACAGGTTCTTAATGCTGTAGCCCCACACTGCTGTAAAAAATCTTGCATAACATGGCCCATTATTCTGGCGGTGAATATTGACTGCAGTAACATGCTTATCAGAATGAGGGTATGAATGGTAAGATGCTTGTCAAAGCAAGCAGTCAAACCTAAAGTGGAAATTCAGGGGAGAGTAATGGTATGAACCTGTTAACCAGAGGCTAACCAGGTCAATATATACCTATTCTATATAGTACATATTATGCTATTATTATTGAAGAATAGTTACCAATATAAATTAAGAGGAATGCAAATATTCTGAAGGAATAAACCAGTTATCTATTATTTTTGGAATAATCTCTGCCTAAATGATTTAAATCAAAGTCAAAATCCCAGCATGCTTACGGCATGCCTTTGATAATTTTAGCAAGAAAGTGTGTCAAATGTACATTGCAGGAGGAAGTACATCATCCTCTTTGGCTTGTATTGTGAGCAAAAAATTAATATGGGTGTTTTATTTTCCTTGTTTAAAAAATCCCTAAAATTTCATACATCAATTGTGTATTCTTTTAGACTGTGGTACACAATGCTGAACATATTCAGGAATATTAGCTGCTGTCTAATGGATTGCTGTCAGTCATAGAGGGGAATTCTGTATGGACATGTAAAGATTTTTTTTTTTTTTTAATTTTTCCAAATAAAGGTCTTCTGTTGAGTCCAAGATTTTGGGGATTTCTTTACCTTCATAGGTATTATATAATGCAAGCAGCAGCAGCAAAGAAAAATATAAAATAATAAAAGGATAAATTGTTGAAATTAATGATTTTGTGCTGATCAAAAGATTAAAAGGAATTTGTCTATTTCATGATCTTCTTAGATATCTTGATATCTATTGTTACATTCATATTGCTATGTTCATACCGTTAGTGAAACCGAAATGTATCCAGAATCTGTGCCTGTTTGTGACATTTCAATCAGTCAATTAACTTGTTAAAAGTTGACTCATCTCCGAACTTGCAAA
This sequence comes from Amblyraja radiata, assembly GCF_010909765.2. NCBI lineage: Eukaryota > Metazoa > Chordata > Chondrichthyes > Rajiformes > Rajidae > Amblyraja > Amblyraja radiata. The sequence goes on from NC_045992.1 coordinate 3,169,435, forward strand.
TATATATATTTTTTATGGAGTGGGTATTGGAAAGGTCCATTTCCAAAATGGAAAAAAAACGTTGGATGGGCCCGACATTCTGGAAAATTTGCGGTTGGCATCTACATCAAGCAGATATGCACAGAACGCACAAAAACATCAAAACTTAGATCTGCTAAATTCCTTCTGTTCCTGGGCCTCTTTAGACGACTAACATTGCCAAAGCAATTGGGCTGATCTGCCAAATGTGGAGCCATGCTGGCACGATCCCAGCATCAACTTGAAATTCGATTCCAAAAGTAGCTTGGCTGTCGTAGACACGGGGTATTGTTGGTGAAATGTCGTCAAAGGAACTGCGGATGTTGCTTACCAAAACAGACCCCAAGTGCTGGAGTACTCAGCGGGTCAGTCAGCACAGTGGTGCAGCGGTAGAGTTGCTGCCTTACAGAGCTAGAGACCCGGGTTCGATCCTGATCACGGGAGCTTATCTGTACGGAGTTTGTACGTTCGCCCCGTGACCTGCGTGGGTTTTCTCCGGGTGCTGTGGTTTCCTCTCACACTACAAAGATTTACAGGTTTATAGGCTAATTGCCTTGGTATAATTAAACATTTTCCCTAGTGTGTGTGGATAGTGTTAGTGTGCGGGGATCACTGGTCGGCGCGGACTCGATGAAGGGGCGGAAGGATCTGTTACCACGCTTTTTCTCTAAACTGGTGTGTTAGTTTTCTAATGTTCCATTTTATTTTGGTTGCTCTGCTTGAGTTATCCCCATAAACCTTTCCGATATAAAATCCTTCCTTATGACTATACTATCAAATCGTCATTTATTCTACAATATAATCAACGTTTTGGTTGCTGAGTAAATCCAAAAGCCCCTGCAGATCGGAAAATAATTCTGCCTTTAATTGCTTTGATTCCCATTCACCCTTGGCAACTAGAACACTTTAAAGCTTGGGCAGCATAGGTGAATTCAGATCTTCCCGCAGAGCTAAGTAAAAACAACTCTTTAAAGTTAACTGACATCAAAGGCATATCCCATGAATTATGTTCACAGCATTGCAGCATGTGACCAGGAACCAGAGCACGGGGGAGCAGCTCTTTGCTTGCTGTGACCTTTAGGGAAGTCCGCCTGCTTTTGTAAATCTGGTCGTATTCGTATTCTATCAAAATAATTGCTATTTAAATCCCAGGTATTGAAAACTGCCTAAATATAGCAGGATCAATATTTCCAAACCATCGATCCATTTTCCATAATATTCCCCAATGCAGTTTTGCAATATTTCTCCGATCTTTTTTCCCTGCTATCAGTCATCTGTATCTGTGATAGCCTTGGCCTGCATTAAATTGCACACTCATCACCTTCTGTGTCTGAGTCACTGTCTCCTGTTGGTGCCAACCTTCTCAAGGAGAACCTTCATAAAGTGGGCAGTAATCTCCTCAAGTCCTCTTTCGAATAAATGTACAACTGAGTCATTGCGGGGATTGTTAGTACTGTGATTTATTACATTATAAATCTATGGTATCGTGAGCACAATTCTCAAGCGTTTTCAAAGAGTTTGAAGCTTTCTTACACAGCTCAAAGATTAAGCTGCCAGCTGTTCTAAGCGCACTGGGAAAGTCCATTGTAGAATTTGCTTCCTTGCTCTGCCTACTGAAGTAAAACGCTGCTAAAGTTGTTTTATTAAACATGCAGTTGCCTTGTATATTGCTGTTAGATATTTGTTACATATTTGTGGGCAAAAGACTCTACTTTTCCATACCTACATTAAATTGACAGGGAATTTACAGATCAAAGGAGCAATTAGTCGAACACTTCTAGTTCTGTGCTGTTTATGTTGTGATAATTCTCAGCGTATAATGTGCACAGTGTAGATAAATAGGGATTTAGCAACAAGGGCTGCCAGTATGGCTAAACGCAAGGAAACGGCTTTTATAGTCAGCCTGTTCAATATAGAATGATGGCATTCACAAGAATGAGCTGAAAAATAACAACCATTGATATAAAAAAGTGTTCAATGATTAAGTTATCTTTCAAAATACCTGTAGTGTCAAAGTTCTTCGCAGCTATTTTGAAGTACATTAAAAAGGCACAAAGTGCTGGAGTACTTCAGCAGGTCAGGCAACATCTCTGGGGAACATGGATTCAATTCAATTCAATTTATTGTCATTTGGACCCCTTGAGGTCCAAACGAAATGTCGTTTCTGCAGCCATACATTACAAACAAATAGACCCAAGACACAACATAATTTACATAAACATCCATCACATTGCTGGAAGTGATGGAAGGCCAAAAAAACTTATCTCTCCACTACACTCCCCCCCCCCCCCCCCCCGATGTCAGAGTCAAAGCCAAAGCCCCCGGCGGGCGATGGCGATTGTCCCGTGGCCATTAAAGCCACGCCGGGTGATGCAAGGTCGCACACCGGGTCTTGGTGTTAGAGCCCCCGGCGTGCGCTCGCAGTCCCGCCGCCATTCCAAGCCGCGCGGGGCGGTGCTGTAAGGCCCCGCTCCAGGAGCTCTTCAACCCCGCAACTCGGGCGGGAGAAGTCGCCATTGCGGAAGCCCCGAAAAGCGGTCTCCCTCCAGGGACCCGCGGGCTCCCGGTGTCACTGTCCGCCAGACCCGCAGTTGCAGCCACCGAATCTCCAGAGGTCGGGCCGCAGCAGCGTCCACCACAGCTCCACCCGCTCTGGACTCGGCCAGCTCCGCAACGGTGAGGTGAGTAGTCGGCACCACAGCCCCCGGTCTTCCTGTTGGAGGCCGCTCCTCGTTGCAGCCCCAACGACAACGGAGACCCGACAAAGAAAAGGTCGGGTCTCCCGTGCAGGGAGAGATTTAAAAGTTACCTCCTCCCCCCCCACACCACCCCCACCCCCACCCCCCCCACACACATACCCCAACAAAAAATAACAAAAACTACATAAAAACATAGACATAAAATAATAAAAACGCAGACGGACTGCAGAGGCCGCTGCTGACGAAAGTCGCGCCGCCCACATATAGGCGATATTTCGGGTTGGGACCCGATAGGGATAGCCGATAGGGATAGGCGATATTTCGGATTGGGACCCTTCTTCAGACTGATGGTGCGGGGAGAAGAGAGGAGGGGCAGGTGGAACTGGAGGGACTTGAGACCTTCCAGGTGGGGGATGGAGGTGTACATGGACAGAACATCCACAGTAAAGATATTGAATGTTGTTGAAGGGTGAGAGAGGTGTCTCGGATGTGTTTCAGAAGGGACAGGATAAGGGGAGGATAGGATGGAATCAAGGTATGTGGAGATGAGTTCTGTGGGGCAGGAGCAGGCACATACAATGGATCTGCCAGGGAGGCAAAAATGCTGGAGAAACTCAGCGGGTTAGGCAGCATCTACCCGATACGTCACCTATTCCTTCGCTCACCCGCTGAGTTTCTCCAGCATTTTTGTCTACCTTCAATTTTGCCTTCATCTGCAGTTCTTCCTTAAACAACACGACCTGCCAGGGAGGTCCTTTTTGTGGATTTTGGGAAGGAGATAAAAGTGGGCAGTGCGGGGCTGGGGAAGGATAAGGTTCGAGGCTGTGGAGGGGAGATTGCCAGAGGCAGTCAGGTCAGTAATGGTCTGGGAGATGATGGCCCGGTGTTTGTGGGGTCATGGTCAAGGGGTTGGTATGAGGAGGTGGCTGAGTGCTGTACGTTAACAATTGTTGTGTAGACATTTGCTTTCTTCTGAAATCTTTCTTGCTCCACCTGCCAAGGTAAATGCTACTAAAGTTGTCCTATTAAACTTGCAGTTGTATATTGCTGCTAAATATTTAACGCCAACGTTTTTATATACTGTATGTAGTGGTCTAAGCAGAAGAATGTTTCAATTACTATTTCTGCTGTAAAGTGACAGGGAATTTACAAATCAACAGGGTGGCGCAGCTGGTCGAGCTGCTACCCCTCAGTGCCAGAGACCTGGGTTCGATCCTGACCTTGGGTGCTGTGTGTGGAGTTTTCTCATTCTCCCTGTGACCCCGAGGGTTTCCTCCGGGTGCTCCGGTTTCCTCCCACATCCCAAAGACGTGCGGGTTTGTAGATGTGAATGGGAAAGTGGGATAATGTAGAACAGGTGTGTTTTCTGAAGGGCCTGTTTCCGTTCTGTATCTAAACTAAACTAAAAATAAGAATGCTGGTGAAATGCACTGATTTCTGACGGCTGGAGGAATCCCCTTCAACTGAACTAGAATCACCAGTGAATGCGTCAGCCAGAATGACACACAGCTGTTGAGGATGTGCAGGGCAGTAAATCAGTAAATGTGAAAGACTGGAATGAGAGAAGGCAGGGACCATTAGGTGAATAAGAGAGAACCCCAGATGACAGGGGGCTGTTTCAGATTGCTTCATCACTTTAGCTTGCTGCCGATTTCGAGTTAATTGAGCCGCCAGTTTGCTGTTGGGATATTACTTGAACTCTTGACATGTCCATGATGAACGACATCAGGCTGCAGGTGAAATATAATGGGATCTGCTAATGACATCTGACAGACTGTTAGCAGAGGGCATGTCTTCAGGAATAAGGCAACTGGCAATTTTATCAGCAAGGTTCCTCTTCATTTATTGCACCTTTAAGTGTTATATTTCGTGCAGCATCCAAACTGCCTTGATAATTTATTGTACCCCAACATTCCTTCCGCAGTAACTAATTCCTCGATCCATAAGAGTGATTTTCGGTTGTTTGGGCTTCAAGGTAAGTATTAGAAGATGTATTCTGACTGGAAATGCGAACTAGATAGTGGGAAGGGCAGGAGTGAGAAAAGCCCTGTAATCAGACGGGGACCAGGCAGTAAACACAATGGTGATGGACTGTGATCAGATCTTTGATACAAGTTCAGAAAGGGAAGAGGGTGTCCAAATACATTTGGAACTGCGCACAAAGTTGCAGAAAGACGTAGACCTGGTATGTGTGGTGGAAAATAAGAGTTGAAAAGCGTACATCATGTGTTATACGAGAATCTTGCCCGAGCAGTCAATTGTTCAAAGCCCATAGTGCTGTTGCCGGCAGTGCTAGATTTAGAACTCATAGCACTGCAGCCGACAGGGCGTTATTTAAAACTTTACACACCAAACTGGTAGCGTTGTGTGTATTGCTCTGCGTGGCAGGTCTGTATGGTTGTGTGTATTGCTTTACGTGATGGGACTAGTATAGATGGGACATGTTGGTCGGTGTGGGCAAATTAGGCTGAAGGGACTTTCCACGCTGTATGATTTTATGACTACCCGCTGCACCACTGTGCTATGAACAAGTAAAGTGTTGTTGAAGGTGTTTCAGAGGAAGATCACCAGATTGTCTTCTGTGATAAGAAGTTCAGCTTATGAGGGTTGGCTGATCAGGTTGGGCCTCTGCTCACTGGATTCCGGCAAGTGAGAAGTTTACCATCTGAGAGTTGAACTTCAGTGGCTGGTCTGTTCTACTTTCCACTTATCATAACATGGAATCATTAATATTTCTTCTTCAGCTCTTGGGGCTAATGTTAATGTAATGCCCATTACGCGATTAACAGTAGGTGTGGGACAATGTCTCCATAAGTGTGTAGGAAAGAACTGCAGATGCTGATTTCTACCGAGGATAGACACAAAATGCTGGAGCAACTCAGCGGGATAGGCAGCATCTCTGAATAGATGGAATGGGTGACGTTTTGGGTCGAGACCCTTAATCAGACTTAATTCTCCATCAGAACCGCAAAATGCAATTTGCCCGAGTGTGGAGCATTAACGGATACGAGCTTCAGTCAGAATTTTCACCGCTCCCTTTTGAAGGACAAAATACTTTGCCAATTTGAGGAAGAGACCATCAGAGGTAAAAAAAAGATTATCCTTTATGGAAAGCTCAAATAAATCAAGTCAAGCCGTTATTACAGCAGGTCTGCCAGGGATCAGCATTGTGATACTATAGTTCTTCCATTTGAAATCTGGATCAATACCTCAGCTGTAAAGTACTTTTCAAGCTGACATACAACGACTTTCGTATGTTAATGCAATCCCACTGCATGTGTAATTTTACACAGCTCGTAGCTCAAAACTACATTTTCCTGGGAGCCCATCAATAGGTTACAAATGATGGAAAGAATGCCCCTTCTGCTTTTCTGAATGGATTTTTTTTTGTTTAATTAACACTACATCAATATTTTCTAATTTGGAGACTTGCGTTACTTAAAATGTTAATAAATTCAATGTATGATTCTGTTTGCCCTGAGGGTTAGCAAGAAATAGAACATCCATGACAAATTCCTACCGATATTCCAAAGGTTTACAGATGATAATACATATCCAGTCTTGTGAATTATGTGGAAAGTCCAATGAGGGGAACATTACTGGTGCACAAAGCAAATATAATTTAAAAATTGTGTCCACCTCAACGTCCACTTGTAATTCTTTATCTACCTTTGGCATTTATTCCTACTAATGCTCCTGTTCCCCCTGACATATTCTCACCGACATTTTGCACATTTTATCTCTTCTTGAGTACCACAGAATACGCAAAACCTGGTCAGCTCTGTACGTCATTGGAGGGAGAATGTTCGATCCAGACTAGTGTTATATAGTGTGACATCTCACTGGGGTTAGTTAACGTTTTAAGATAAATATGCACATAAAATAGTTGCAATTTACAAGCTCTTAAAACATGTATGAGATAGTCACTTGATTTATCTTGGTGATTTAATTTGACTTGTTCATTGCAACCCAGGCAACATCTTGGTTTCTCCACATATAAAAAGGGTGCAAACTTCAGGAATTATAGACAATAGGAGTAGGCCACTCGGCCCTTCAATGTGATCATGGCTGATCATCCACAATCAGTACCCCGATCCTGCCTTCTCCCCTTATCCATTCACTCCGCTATCTTTAAGAGCTCTATCTAACTCTCTCTTGAAAGTATCCAGAGAACTGGCCTCCACTGCCCTCTAAGGCAGAGAATTCCACAGACTCACAACACTCTGTGTGAAAAAGTATTTCCTCATCTCCGTTCTAAAGGGCTTACCTCTTATTTTTAAACTGTGGCCCCTGGTTCTGGACTCCCCCAACATCGGGAACATGTTTCCTGCCTCTAGAGTGTCCAAACCCTTAATAATCTTATATGTTTCAATAAGATTCCCTCTCATCCTTCTAAATTCCAGAGTATACATAGCCATTATATTCTATAAACATATGACAGTCCCGCCATCCCGGGAATTAACATTGTGAACCTACGCTGGACTCCTTCAATGGCAAGAGTTGAAGCATAGAAATGTAGACATTGGAAATTTCAAGTAGAATCAGAAAACACTGGAGGTTCTCAGCAGGACAAGCAGCGGCGATGGAGGGAGAAACGGTTGGTGTTTCAGATCAGGAGTCTTCCATCAGGACAGGAAACAAACAAACAGAGGGAGAGGGGTGGAGAGAACAGATGGGACATCTGCGTAGGAAGGGACTGCAGATGCTGCTTTCCACCGAAGATAGACACAAAATGCTGGAGTAACTCAGCAGGTCAGGCAGCATCTCTGGAGAGCAGGAATGGGTGATATTCAAGAAGGGTGTCGACCCGAAACATCACCCATTCCTTCTCTCCAGACATGCTGCCTGTCCCGCTGAGTTACCCCAGTATTTTGTGACTATCGTAGATGGAACATCTGTAATGGGTTGCAGACCAAAGTTGTTAGGACAGCAACTGTTTTTATTAGAGGAGAAAGAAGGAAATACATGACATTATGAATGCGAGCTTCTTTGTCCCCTGAAATAATGGCCTTCTTGTGGAACAAATCCAGGCTACGCACAGTGCATTGCCCTTGAGTAAAAGATATCACAAACTTAACGTTGTTGAATCACATGTCCAGTATCTTTTGGTTTCTCACCCATGGTTTGCTGAGTCTGATGATGCAGGCACTGGGTGACGGGTTGCTAAAGTATACAGGATATAGAGATATACTGTGAATATATAGAATTGGCAACAATGTTGAAGGAAAGAAAGCTACATACTCTTTAGTATTTCTTCTACATATGTTTAATGAATAAAGTTTATTTTAGGAATACAAAGAGGGAAGTATAGGGAGTATAGAAGTTGAGAGGTCATGTTGCAGTTGTATAAGACATTGCTGAGACGCATTTAGAGTATTGTGTTCTGTTTTGGGCACCATGTTATAGGAATTATGTCAAGCTGGAAAGGGTGCAGAGAAGATTTACGAGGATGTAGCCAGGGTCTGAGTTATCGGGAGAGGTTGAACAGGCTCAGACTCTACTCCTTGGAGTGCAGGTGGATGAGGGGGTGATTTTATAGAGGTGTACAAGATCATGAGAGGAATAGATAGGGTGGACACACTGTCTCTTGCCCAGAGTAGGGGAATCGAGAACCAGAGGTCATAGTTTTAAGATGAGGGGAGAAAGATTTAATAAGAATTGGAGGGGTTACTTTTTGACGCTAAGGGTGGTGGGTGTATGGAACGAGCTGCCAGAGGAGGTAGTTGAGGCTGGGACTATCGCAATTTTTAAGAAACATTTAGACAGGTACATGGGTAGGACAGGCTTCGAGGGATATGGGCCACACACAGGTAGGTGGACTAATGTAGCTGGGACATGTTAACCAGCGTGGGCAAATAAACCCACATGCGGTGAAGGGCCTGTTTCCACGCTTTAAAACTCTATGATTCTATGACTCCATAATGTTGTGTCTTGTTCCTCTTATGCTTAATCTGTTGAGCACTGAATATGAAATCCTTGCTATGGAAAAGGTACAAAGACTCAGAATGAATCTTCAACAAATTAATTGGACGGCTGGAATCTGATTATGTTATCGGCATTCCTTAACAAAATTAATTTGGGCGGTTTATGCCCAGACCACTCACTGGCCAAGATGAGCATTTGAGATGAAATTGGGGACATGGTAATACACGATATCATATCAGCGGCTTTAAACAAATAATAAGTAGAATAACATTAAGAAACAGTGGGCTAACTTCCACATGTAACATTGCAAGGTAATTATGTTGTAAAATGTCCAATTCCATAAATCACTGCGTTCATGTTTGCTTCAGGGCATTTAAGATGAATAGTATTAATAAGATGCCAAATATGAGAAGCTCTTACTTCATCTTTGTCAAAAATAAGAATCCGACAAAGAAAAAGTCATTTTCAATTAAAATTGTCCAAACCCCTCCCCCCGTGCACACACACACACACACATGCACACCCCTACACACACACACACATGCACACACGCACACACATGCACACGCACACACACACACACACACACACACACATGCACACACGCACACACATGCACACCCCTACACACACACACACATGCACACACGCACACACATGCACACGCACACACACACACACACACACACATGCACACACGCACACACATGCACACGCACACACACACACACACACATGCACACGCCTACACATGCGCACACACACACACACACATGCACACCCCTACACACACGCACACACATGCACACCCCTACACACATGCACACACGCACACACATGCACACGCACACACACACACATACACACATGCACACGCCTACACATGCGCACACACACACACACACATGCACACCCCTACACACACGCACACACATGCACACCCCTACACACACACACACATGCACACACGCACACACATGCACACGCACACACACACACATACACACACATGCACACGCCTACACATGCGCACACACACACACACACACACATGCACACACGCACACACATGCACACGCACACACATACACACACATGCACACGCCTACACACACACACACATGCACACACGCACACACACATGCACACGCACACACATGCACACGCCTACACACACACACACATGCACACGCCTACACACACACATGCACACACACACACATGCACACGCCTACACACACACACACGCACACACATGCACACGCACTCACACATGCACACACGCACACGCACGCACATGCACGCACACACATACACACACACACACACACACACACACACACACACGCGCGCACATGCACACACACACGCACACACACGCACACGCGCGCACATGCACACACACACGCACACACACACACACACACACACACACACTTCCAGTTCAATGCTTGAAGACAAACTAAAAATCAAGTTGTAACTCAGAGGCAATACTGAGGCAACCCAGCGCACTCTGGAAGCCTTGTTTGTCTGTCGCTGCCACTCATATTTGCTGTAATATTACCAATGCTCTCAACATTATCCCTGAAATCCAGCAGCAGCAGCAGCTTCTGTATCTGTAGATGCAGTTAAAGCTGAACATCTGAGCTTACTGCCAGAGATACCTGAGGTTGCAGAGCCACAGAAGGTGGTGGAGGCCAATGCACTGGATGTTTTCAAGAGAGACAGTTAGATTTAGCTCTTAGGGCTAAAGGAATCAAGGGATATGGGGAAAAAGCAGGAACGGGGTACTGATTTTAGATGATCAGCCATGATCATATTGAATGACGGTGCTGGCTCGAGAGGGCCGAATGGCCTACTGCTGCACCTATTTTTCTATGTTGCATTGAAATCCCCATGACTGATGTAATCTTGGGATACCTGCCTACTTAGTCCATTAGAATGACTGTAAAATATAGGATATTAATTTTTTAAATGATGTATCAATGGTGAACAATTCCTCGAGTCCAGAATCATTTATTATACACCTGTAGTTTTGGGTCTGTGCTAATTGCTCCTTCGTTGTCAACAAGTTCTTGTACCAACCTCTCGGTGAGCTTCTGATGAACCAAGCATTTTGCAGCCTGGTTCGTACAATAATAAATTAATCTGATTCCGAATGTGACCATTCTTTATTGAACATAATACGTGAAATGTACCAGCATCCGACAAATGACGTCTGCAGAAAGCTCATGTTACCTGGTTATAATCTGGCTGCATCTTGCATTGACAGGTATCCTCACCATCTGTCCATAACTTTGATTTCTGCACTTACACCATCAGCCCAGTCCATCATACAAGGTAGACAAAAATGCTGGAGAAACTCAGCGGGTGCAGCAGCATCTAGGGAGCGAAGGAAATAGGCAACGTTTCGGGCCGAAACCCTTCTTCAGACCCCGCTGAGTTTCTCCAGCATTTTTGTGTACCTTCGATTTTCCAGCATCTGCAGTTCCTTCTTAAACAGTCCATCATACAAACCAGCCTCCCTTTTCCCCCAGCCCCCTCCCCTCCCATGCCTTGGGATATCAGTCAGTATAATCAAGTCCACTCACATCCCAATCGTCCCCTCTTCTCCCGTTGGGCAACAGATGTCAAAGCTGGAGAGATCCTACCACCGGATTCAAAAACAGCTTCTTCCCCAATGATGAGCAGATGTGTCATGTGCTTAAGTTGAATTCCCAATATTCTCATCTACCGAGTTTCAGCCTTTATACATTTTTTTACTACACCTTCTTTATATCTGCAACACTGTATGTACGTACCCTTTCTATTTTCTGTATTTTTATTTTTACATTACCTGATGCATGGTATGATTTGACTGGATAGCACACAAACAAAATGTTTCATTGTGACTTGGCACAGGTGACAACTATAAATCAGTGCCAATACCAATTCTTCATCGTAGATTGCTCTGGAGTAAAGTATCTATCCTCTCCCATCCTCCTGCACACTGATGTTAACATTTACTCTGCTTTTTATTTTGCAAAATCAAACGTGTGCGCAGGTTTGTCTGCTTGCAATTATATATTTTGCTGCAAATCGTTACTATGAGACATGATTGCAACTTCATCTGTAAAAGCTCTCTGGGCATTGATGGTCCCCCTGTGCTGGTTCCCTGCCTGTGTGCTATTTCAGTGGAATAAGTTCCATCTTGAGAAGTCTGAATGCATTTTATTTTGGTCGGATATTTTAATCATTTATATATATATGTATCATCTCCCTGCTACCTTCAGGTAGAAGGTACAGGAGCCTGAAGACTGCAACAACCAGGTTCAGGAATAGTTACTTCCCCTCAGCCATCAGGCTATTAAACCTGGCTCGGACAAAACTCTGATTATTACCAACCACTTTCTGTTATTTGCACTATCAGTTTATTTATTCATGTGTGTATATATTTATATCATGGTATATGGACACATTTATCTGTTTTGTAGTAAATGCCTACTATTTTCTGTGTGCTTAAGCAAAGCAAGAATTTCATTGTCCTATACAGGGACACATGACAATAAACTAACTTGAACTTGAACTTGAGCATGTGTAGGAAAGAACTGCAGATGCTGGTTTAAATCAGAAGTAGACACAAAATGCTGGAGTAACTCAGCGGGACAGGCAGCATCTCGGGAGAGAAGGAATGGGTGACATTTGGGGTCGAGATGTAATTACCCACGCAGTTTAACAACATATATACTTCTCCAATGAGAAATGACATTACTTGTGAAAACTTTACAATGCACAAAAGCATGAACTGAAGGCCAGTTTTCCAAGTGCGTGTGATTATGGCTGCACGCTGGTGCAGCGGTAGAGTTGCTGCCTTACAGCGTTTGCAGCGCCGGAGACCCGGGTTCGATCCTGACTACGGGTGCTGTCTGTACGGAGTTTGTACGTTCTCCCCGTGACTCCCGAGGTGAGGTCTGCTGTATGATTGTACACAAAACAAAGCATCTCACTGTACCTCAGTACACGGGACAACAAAGTGACAATGAAATCATTGAAGCTTTGCCGTCTCCCCACAATCTTTTATTGCAGGACTGATTAATGCTACTTATTAAAAAGAAAATGTGCATTTGCTTAGTCCCTTTTACAACTTGGATTTATACTGCAATGCTTTAGAAACAGTTAATTACTTCAGATGTGGAAAGACTGTTGCACTGTGATTGTTCTTGTGTTTTACAGTTTCCATTGTGCTAAATTGAAGAAGTGCTTGTGACTGTGCTGTAAGGAGCTCTGACCCCCAAAACTGTAGTTTATTGAAAGGTCATAATTTAACCACAGTATTGGAACCAACAGCACTTTCATGTTGAATTAACAACGCCTGAGAAATTTCTCACTTTGAGACTCAATCCAATATTGATTAGACCACGTCCGATCCTAATTGTAGCTCCTTTGACTTGTGACAATCATGTGTTGGCAGCAGAAATTACCTGTCTTCATCAGAGACGGGCCAGCATTCAATCGTAGGGCCTCAATCTATTCCGGCAGTCCAATTACAATGATGAAATGATGATCCTTCATTACCGACTTGAGAATGGTTTTTATTTTGTTTGTGGCATTGAACAATTTGGAAAATTACAAAGTCAAGTCAAAGCGGCAAGGCTGAGGTTTCAATCTCAACATGGTTCAGGGTGAAGATTTTCCTCTACGTTTCGTCATCTTCTACTGTGTAATCAATGGAGGGAATTTTGTAGAATATAATTCTTTGTCTCGCTTGGATGATTCTGTTCATTTTTCTTTTACCTCCTGTAGATATTTTCTCCCCTTCTCCTTTTAGCTTGTGGCGTAACGGAAGCTTGCAGAGCCCGAGACCCAGGTTTGATCCTGACTACGGATGCTGTCTGTATAGGTTTTATACGTTCTCCCTGTGACCACGTGGATTTTCTCCGGGTGCTCTGGTTTCCTCCCACACTCCAAAGGTGTGTATGTGCAGGAGCTGCCAGAGCGAGGTTATAGACAACGACGAACTGCTTTAGGGGCTCCGATTCCGGATTTTCTTGAGGTTTACTCCAGGAGCCTTTTCCATGACTGGATATGGCCACAAGGCAGTGGAGGTTTTGAATCAGAGTTTTCCCTCTCCTAGATGGACTGCCTTCCCAGGCTGACGAGCCCCATCTGCCCGAGACTCATGGGGGCGGGAGCGTCTACCTTCCTGTGCAGGTCTATAGCACCTGCCCACTGCCCAGGTATTTTATAACACAACGGTATAAACATTGAATGCTCCAATTTTAGGTAACTACAAAAGCTCCCCCTCTCTGTTCTTCCTTTACACTCCGCCACCTTTCACACATCTCCTTGGGCCCCACCTGGACTTGCACATATTTCCCCCCTCCCCTTCCACCTACATTCATTTCTGTAGCTTCACAATTCTCAATTCTTCAACCTTTTTTATCTCTGGCCTTTGTCCAACCATTTGCCCATCAAAAACCTCCCTCACCAGTATCATTGTCCTGCCCCTCTTCTCTCTTCCAGCTTCCTCCCCTCCACCAACATCCCCCCCCCCCCCCCCACACAATCAATCTGAAGAACAGTCCCAAACCAATACGTCACCTGTCCATATTCTCCACAGATGCTGAGTTACTCCAGCACTTTGTGTCATCTATTCTAAGTTCTTTTTCTTCCAGTTCTGCCGAAGGGTCTTCAGTGTGAAATATTTTTTGACTTTGTTCCTCTTCCCACAGATGCAGCCTGACTGGCTGAGTATTTCCATTATTTTCTGTTTGTATAACAAGTTTTATCAAGTACCTTTTTTCCACTAACTACATTTTTAAAAATAAATAATTGCTCTCATTGAGGGACTTTGCTTTGAAGTAAACTTGAGCAATGTTGACTGCAGTCCACAGCGACTGTTAAAAATAATGGCACTGTTTGCTGAGTTAACAAACCATGCAATAAAACAGAGTGATTACAACATTTCTTCTTCCATTTCTTAATCTTCCTGCAGCTTCTTTATGGATACGGTTGGAATAAATGGTGATATCAGACATTTAAGAATATCGTGTTTTATTTCATGGGTGACTTCCTCTCTGGTGAAATAAATCTTTGCATTTCACGGTTAGAAAGTCTGCTATGCAATGGCACAATAACTTGGTGATCGTCAGCATTAATGCCCTTTAGTTTAGAGATACAATGCAGAAACAGGCCCTTCGGCCCACCGAGTCTGCACCGACCAGCGATCCCCACACATTAACACTAACCTACACACACTAGGAACAATTTACACTTATACAAAGCCAATTAACCTGCACGTCTTTGGAGTGTGGGAGGGAATCGAAGATCTCAGAGAAAACCCACGCGGTTACGGGGAGAACGTACAAGCTCCGTACAGACAGCACCCGTAGTCGGGATCGAACCCGGGTCTCCTACGCTGCAAGCGCTGTAAGGCAGCAACTGTTCTGGACTGTTGCCTCCTTGTTAAATCTGATCACAGTTTGCCTTGTGGTTCATATATATCTTTCATAGAACTTGGCTGCTTTTGACCAAATTGACTTTGTGGAAGGATAAAGCGGAGGTATTAAACAGAACATTACTCCCATTCCATGGCGATAAAACACTGCTTGAACACAAGAGGCACGATGATTTTACCACTTTGCTTTGAACCTCTGAGCAAATCTGCCTTTTCTATATGCTAACAGGATTGGTTTGGCTAAATTGTAAAATAATGTTCTTGAACTAATATAGGTTTAATCATTTATAAAGGATATTTACCTGAGGCCCTGGTTAACTATTTTGGTGGACATGGATTTTCAGAAATATCCTTAAAGGGACTGACTTATTAATATTTTATATCTAATGGAATAATAATGTTGTGATTTATAGTTAGAATTATAATTGCATTCTAATTGTGTATTTGTTCAACCTGACATGAGCTAAACAGATTATTTAATATTTTTAGCAGGCAATCAGACGTACCAATCTTTCATGAGGTGGGTTCCTTTGCGTCATCTGCTAACCCCAGCCATTGCAACAGCTTGCTGGCTCTTAAATGAGAGTGTATGTGGAAAGTAAAAACAAGGAACTGCAGACATTGCGTTTACATTAAAAAGAATCAAAGTGCTGGAGTAACTTAGTGGGACAGGCTGCATCTCTGGAGAGAAGGAATGGGTGACGTTTCATCTGAAGAAGGGTCTCGACCTGAAACGTCACCCATTCCTTCTCTCCAGAGATCCTGCCTGTCCCGGTGAGTTACTCCAGCATTTTGTGTCTACGGTGTAAACCAGCATCAGCAGTTTCTTCCTACACACACACACACACACACACACGCAACCACACCCGCAACCACACACGCAACCACACACGCAACCACACACACTAACCCAAACCGACACACAGACAGACTGGCTCGCACAGACACAAGTATACATGCACACAGGCATGTGCACGTGTACACAAACAAAAGGCAAACACACAGATTCCTTGAGGGCACATTAAGATCAGAGAAACACAAGCCAAATTAACCGGGTCAATTGACTTAGTTTCAAGCTTCTCCTAATGATGTTACCTCATCAAAGACATTTCGTCGCTCTAATCCTCAGAGGCAAGGGTGGCAGCTGTGGTGTGAGGAGATGAAAGAGCCGAGGGTCTCATTCAAGCTCTTTGAGCATCAGTGGCACGATGGGAAAGGAGCATCATCCTGTTCAGAGAATCAGTGCAGTGTGGACAGGGGGAGGGCTGTAAGCCACAGACTTTGAAATGAATTACCTGATCTAAGGCCAGATTACGCATCCCCTTGTACAAAGAGTTTTCATGCAAAGATTTATTTCAGCTGCAAAGTGTAGAACTGAAGGAGAGACAAAGCTCTTTTGGAAAATCTGAGCTAAATTTTTATCACATTTGTGGAGTAAGTTCATGGGCCGTGGGAGCAGAAGTAGGCCATTCAGCCCATCAAGCCTACTCCGTAAGTCTACGTAAGTGCAGAAAAGAAAAGGCATCTCTTCCCTTCTTTAACAGAAGTCCATCTTCCATTATGTGGTCAAGTGTGAATGGGTAAATATGGAAAGGAGCAGAAACCAAACTGTAACATTTTGAAACACATTATGACATTGTGAACTAAAGCAAAATACTTCAGAGTATTTTACAGACTCCTTTACAGTTTCTAAATGGCTTCTTGTCCATTTAAGTGATTTCTGTTGATTTCTGCGGTGATGACTACAAACAGTTAGCGGCTGCAACGGCACTGAACAGACGTCCAAATTAATCAGTGAGGAAGTCTTCAAGTTGCTGTTGGCTTCAGAGAGCAATTGCAGCAAAGGGCAATCATTTCCATAACCCTGTTTAAGAAAGAACTGCAAATGCTGGAAAAATCGAAGGTTGACAAAAATGCTGGAGAAACTCTGCGGGTGAGGCAGCATCTATGGAGCGAAGGAACAGGTGACGTTTCGGGTCAAGACCCTTCTTTCAATAACCCTGAGTGACACAATGGCGCAGACATTAGTGTTACTGCCTCACAGTTCCAGGAACCTTGGAAGCTGTCTGTCCATGAGGAATTCTCCCTGTGGCCGTGTGGATTTCCCCCTGATGCTCCAGCTTTCTCCCACATCCCAAAGAAATGTTGGTATTTCAATTGTCCACAGAGGACACGTGCCCCTCTAATGGACATGGATGCCCCCTAGTGTACATGGATACGAGGGAAATTCAGCTGGGAGTCAATGGGGATGCTAAATAATAATTAATAATCATAGTCATACAGCCTTATAGTCCTGCAGCAACTGTAGATGCTGGTTTAAACCAATGATAGACACAAAAAGCTGGAGTAACTCAGCAGGACAGGCAGCATCTCTGGAGAGAAGGAATGGTTGACGTTTCGGGTCGAGACCCTTCTTCAGACTGGCTAGGGTAAGGAAAAGGAGAGATGTGGAGAGATAAAGAACAATGAATGAAAGATATGATGATAAAGGAAACAGGCCATTGTTAGCTGTTTGTCCGGTGAACCTATCGGGTTCCACCTTAAAAATATTCATTGACTTGGCCTCCACAGTCCTCTGTGGCAATAGATTCCACAGATTCACCGCCCTCTGACTAAAGACATTTTCTCCACATCTCCTTTCTAAAGGTTTGTCCATTCAGAGCTCAGCAGATTGAAACATGCACTGTAACCCTTCACCCAGCCTGAACCAACGATACATCAGCCTTTGTTCTTGGTTCACTACGGTGTCACAATCCAACTGGGGTGTTGTCAACAATACTGGCTGAGCTCACACCTGCAATAATAACCTTGGTGACAGATAACCTGTGCTCATAGTCTGGAGCTTGAAGAGGTTTGCATTAGAGCCGTCAATCATGCAGACTTCTGCTGCCACCGACATTGCCCCTGTGGGATACCTCGTGCACTCCGACATCTTCACTGACAAACCCATGAAAGAAGCATAAGCTTACAAAACAGCCAGCCACAGACACCCTACTGATACAAAAGCTGCTTTGAATGTTTCTTACACCTGCTCCCAAAACAAGAGCGGAATTTCTACTGTTTTAATTATTCCACGTTGAAAAGATGGTAACAGATAATCTGTGCCTGGGAGTTTTTTTTAATTTACAACATGAAAATTGGCAGAGGAGATTAAATTAACTCCTCTGACAATCAACATAGAGGGTGGAGCTGGTAGAGCTACTGCCTCACGGCGCCAGAAGGTTCGATCCTCACCTCGAGTGCTGACTGTGTGGAGTTTGCACTTTCTCCTGGTACCCCCCGGTTGCTCCGGTTTCCCGGGACATCCCAAAGACGTGCAGGTTTGTAAGTTAATTGACCTCTTGTAAATTGCTCCTCGAGTGCAGGAAATGGATGAGAAAGTGGGATAACATAGAACTCGTGTGAACGGGTGATCGATGATTGGTGTGGTCTCAACGGACAAAAGAGCCCATATCCATGCTCCATCAAAACTTGTCATCATGTTTGGCTCGGACATTGTGGGCTGAAGGACCTGTTTCCTGTGCTGTGTTGTTCGATGTTCTATGCCGCCCAAGTTTGAATTAGTCTTCATTTCGATCAGAATGGGTCATAAATTCGATTGTGTTATGGTTGTGACCTTGATCTCGACAAGTTTTGAAATTATTACCCGTAATGGACCTAGATGAAAAATATGCAGAATACCAGAATAGGAATTCAAAATGTGTCATTGTATAAAAGGATTGCAATCTTCATTAAAATCATATCGTAAAGTTATTTTCCCTACAAATGCTTGACATGGTGACTTTAATTGCATTGAAACACCTCAGTGCACTGGTGACATGTGACAATATCATGACAAAATGATCCAAAATGTTCCTGTCCCTTGTCACATCAAATACATAAATTATTTTTCCAAATGAAGATAGCACCCTTTATGGAAGCACAAAGACATGAAATCTTTCACTTTAGGATTTTCATACTAGTAAATGCCTTTTTGAAAACCTTTGCAAATCCTGGTTTAACTTCATCACTTAAAATAGAGGTTCCCCTAGCATGTCACTAAAGCCTAGCAGTTCAATATCATCAATAAGTAATATCAAGTATATAATCTCTCTCTGTACCTACTCTAATATGGTTTAAAATAAACATTTGGGTTTGCTTTATGAAGGTATACTTAACTATAATTTAGAGTTTCAGACAAATCTTAATAGAACACATATTTTACTGTGTCTATCAGCCATACATCACAGGTTTAATGAAACTAGTCCCTCAGATGATAAATTATGTAATTATAATCTCAACGTTACTTATCCTGGCCTAAAGGTAATTCACCAGTTGTTTAGAAATTGCTCTGGTTCCATGTAATATATTCAAGTAATTTCAACTGTCAGCTTATCAGGTTGACTATTATAAAACTCCAGAAAGCAAGAAATAAACTTGCCTTTAAGAACATTGGGAAACGCTTCAATATCAAAACTGTGCTAAAATTCCTTAAATATCACAGCCGCACAGGTGTTGCATACTTTATTCATAAATATATTCCATTCCTTTATTTTGCATTCATAGTTATAGGCCACCATATTATAGAATCATCGAGTCCTACAACATGGAAATAGGCCCTCAGTCCAACTTCCACATTGACCAAGTTGGCCCAGCGAAGCTAGTCAAGTTCAAGTTCAAGTTCAAGTGAGTTTATTGTCATGTGTCCCTGTATAGGACAATGAAATTCTTGCCTCTGCTTGATCACTAAACCTTTCCAATCCATGTACCTGTCTGAATATCTTTTACATGTCGTTATAGTATCTGCCTCAACTAGTTCCTCTGGCAGCTTGTTCCATTACACCCATCACCATCTGTGGGACAAAGTTGCCCCTCACGTTCTTATTAAATGCTTCCCCTCTCATCTTACACCTATCCTCTCTAGTCCTTAATTCATCTACCTTGGGAAAAGACTGTGCATTTCCCTATCTATTCCCCTCATGATTTTGTACACTGTTATAAGGTCACTTATCACCCTCCTGCACTCCAAGGAAAGAAGAACTAGGCTGCCCAACCTCTCCCTATAGCTCAAGCTCTCGAGTCCTGGCAACGTCCTGATAAATCTCTGCATTCTTTCAAGCTCAATGGCAGCTTTCCTGCAGCAGGGTCACTAAAATTCTGAGTGATCTATGAATTAACACAGGTATCACCAGCTGTTGGTGGGATGGTGAACAAAATTATCATCATCATCATCGTTGAGAATATCAATGGGCATAGTGCCCGGCAATGCTATGTATGACAACTTCTACTGAGTTGTGGCTCGCTAGGAGCTCATCCACCCTTTTGACAGGTCTTGTTTTTAGTCCTGCTGGGGGTCCACAGCCCCCTCCTCACCTGGCAAACCAGGAGGGGGTGATGGTTTAGTCGTCGACTATCCAACCATGGAGCAGGTAGCACGGGATTACATGGTACCCATGGCTGAAGGAACAAAAACCAGTGGAATAAGAAAGATTTTCAGCATGTAGAAACAAGGAACTGCAGATACTGGTGACTCAAAAGGACACAAACTACTGGAGTAATTCAGCGGGTCAAGCAGCATCTATGGAGAATGTCAATGGATCAGCCTTCGTCAGTCTGAAGAATTCCATCCCAAAACGTCACCTATCCATGTTCTCCAGAGATGCTGCCTGACCCGCTGAGTTACTCTAACACTGTGTTCTTTAGACATAATTGGCATTCTTGATTACTGTCCAGAATTTAAATTTCATGATATAGTTCATAATCTGAACAGAAGTATTTGCAATAAGCCGGCATTCAACAACTTCAGATGGTGAGGAAGAATTACTATCTTATTGGGGGATTTTAACTATCTTAAGCTCGTGTGGGAATGATACAGGAACAAGTCCAATCCTTACCTACCCAGTCCTGTCCCTGGATCGAGATCAGGAGTTTCATAAAGGCAGCCCAGGTACCCAGGTTTTGTAAGCTGAATCGTCATTTAGATATTCATATCAAGTCTTCTCTGAAGTCAGCAACCCCTGAAGCCATTTATGATGAAAGCCCTGTTTGTGAATTTGGCCGGGAATATTGGGTGGTGCACGTGTAGAATGAATATGTGGAGCACAATTTAGTTGAGAGCGGAATCTTTTAGAACCATTGTACACGTTAATTTAGTTTCTGTGATAAACTATAGTTTCCTCCAGTTCTGTATGCAAAGCTAACTGTTCACCCATCCAAATGTCTCCTTCTA
Source organism: Amblyraja radiata (assembly GCF_010909765.2). Lineage (NCBI taxonomy): Eukaryota > Metazoa > Chordata > Chondrichthyes > Rajiformes > Rajidae > Amblyraja > Amblyraja radiata. Next base: position 3,190,721 of record NC_045992.1, read on the forward strand.
TGTCTGATTTACATCTAGTTACACTGGTTTCTGGGCAGAGCCTTACACTTCCAGCGATCTAACCTGCTGAGCTTTGCCATTTGCCTTAATATAGTCATACAGCGTGGAAACAGGCCCTTCGGCCCAACTTGCCCAACATGTCCCATCTACACTTGTCCTACCTGCCAGCGTTTGGCCCATATCCCTCCAAACCTGTCCTTTCCATGTACCTGTCCAATTGTTTCTTAAGCACTGCAATAGCCCCTGCCTCAACTACCTCCTCTGGCAGCTCCTTCCATACACCCACCATCCTTTGTGTGAAAAAATCTACCCATTAGATTTATATTAAATCTTTCCCCCTTCGCCTTAAACCTATGTCCTCTAGTTCTCGATTCCCCTACTCTGGGCAAGAGACTCTGTGCATCTACCCGATCTATTCCTCTCATTGTTTTATACACCTCTATAAGATCACCTCTTATCCTCCTGCACTCCTATGAATAGTCCCTGTCTACTCAACCTCTGCCTATAGAGCTCAGACCCTCGAGACCTGGCAACATCCACATAAATCTCGATACGATCCTTGAAGTACCACAAGGGGTGGAATGATCGTTTCTTTCTTCCACCCTAATTTAGCTCATTTATTCCTCATTGTGGGCCATCTATTCAGAGTAAATAATGGCCATTTGTTCCATTTACTGTAGACATCTTCATAAATCATAAATGGGGAGGCAGATCTCCTGAGGATATAAAAGCATAAGAAATGAAGCACAATGATTGCTACTCCTTTGTGTCTTTTACATTGTTTAATAAGATCATGACTGATCTTTCACCACAGTAGTACAGCCCTACACTACCTCAAACCCTTCTAAAATTCTATCAATCTGAGAGCAATTAGCATTAGACTGAACGACCTACTGGTTGTGGGCAGTGGAATGGAAGAAAGTCACTCAGAACTTTCTGTGATAATAATCAAATATAAATGATAGAATTTATAAAGTAAACCTTCCACCGTTGAAGGGATCTCCAGGAGATGCTGTCTGAAAATGGCAGCCAATATCACCAAAAACCCACACCACCCTGGTCATGCTCTCATTTTGTTCCTAGCATCAGGAAGAAGCCGGAAAGGCTCAAAAACAGCTTCTCCCCAGCTCCAATCAGGCTCTTGAACACAACACACTTGCTTCAGCAACTATGAACTTCTCTGGATTTTGTCCTAGGTTTCTTTTTCACATTTATTGAATATTTTTATTATAACAAATTGAATAATTAATAACCATAACACTAGATCAAAAATAAAACTAACTCCATAGTGCAACCAAGGACAGTCTATAGAAGTTCAGTTACATTATAAATATATTAAGTTATATATATAGTTATTGTAAATATTTTACATTTATCAGTGTGCATTGCTATTATGAGCATGTGAAGCTGCTCCAACTAACAATGTCATTGTTCTGGTGTTGGTTCATATGACAATTAAACACTTTTGACTCTATCTGGAAGAATGTCTATTTAAAAAGTATACAATGATATAGAATGAAAACATATGCATGGCTCAAAATCTATTGTCATTTATAAAATTAGAAATATGAAATTAATTTGAAACAGCAATACATTATCTTGCAATCTTCTGATCAACACCAAAGAATCAGTCTGAAGAAGGGTCTCGACCCGAAATGTCACCCATTCCTTCCCGCTGAGTTACTCCAGTATTATGTATCAACCTTCGATTTAATTTGCAGTTCTTTCTTACACATATCAGCTTTAGAAGTACATTTGATTTACTGGTATAGGTGTTCCATTATTGATTTTACAATCAAGTCTGTCAACGCTTGATAATGGAGACTCTTGTTGTCTAACCAAATACTAATTTCATACAACGAGACATTAATCTAATTTAATAGGATCTCACTCAGCCTCTATTGCAGTTACTAACTACAAGCTGGTTACTTAATGATTAAGGTCAAACCTGCATTAGCTGAGAGAGAGAGGAGTTAACACTTGGAATGAGGGCATGCAGCTATGTTGGTTGGTGTGGGGTGTGATGCTTAGAACACATCACTTATTAATTCTACTGCAATATTTCCTAAGATGAAGGATGAGGAAGGATTTCTTTTCTTGGAGGCTTGCGAATTCTCCGCTCAGAAGGCTCTGTATACTGAGTCATAGAGTATGCCCAGCGGTATGAATATTGATTTCTCTAATTTTCCGATAATTAAATTGAAGATAGTCACAAAATGCTGGAGTAACTCAGCAGGACAGGCAGCATCTCTGGAGAGAAGGAATGGGTGACCTTTCGGGTCAAGACCCTTCTTCAGACTGACAGTCAGGGGAGAGGGACGTACAGAGACAAGGAAGTGTAAGGTGTGAAAACGAGACATCAAAGGGTGTGGAGATCAAGGAAAATGTAGAATAGATCATTGTTAGTTGAGAAGGTAACAACAAAGCATAGATAAAATGTAATCGGGGACCGTCAGACTTGTTGGAGAACTGGGAGGTGGGGGGTGGTGGTGGGATGGAGAGAGAGGGTTGCTTATAATGGTTACTATAGACCTGAAACTTGTTGGTAACCATAAAAACTACAGGATTGTACTGAGATTTTCCTACCTTCTTCCTCAGGAGAAGAAATGTGTCAGGCCGTGTTTACCCCACCAATGTTGGCTCTTAAACAACAGTGAAGTGACCCATCAGAACACAAAGTTCAATCATTGCTGGCCTTGACAACAATGCACAGCTCCCCGCCCACCCCACCCTCACACAATCTGACTAAATAAATGAGGGAACAAGGGTGAAGACACCGGCTGCCTGAAAGGAATATTAAACATGATCAGACAGCCAAATAGCTTTTTATCTTGTATGATATCTGATGATCAACAGATTGTTGGGAGTGGTTACCGCTGAATTTTCATGGTTGGTTTTCACCCACAAGATTCTACAATTTATTGACTTATCACATTTCTTTATTTTGTGGTTTCCCCAATAAAATAATACTAGAAACATCCACAGCAAGAATAATACTAATATTAGAAATATTTGTTAATTTTGAAATTGTTCCCAATATTTATGTATTTATTAAGTTTGGCAAAAAGTAGTGCATCAGCTACAACAACAGAACCAGAAGGTACATCCTGGAGGAAGAACATTTATTTGCGATAGCTAGCTAACTCTTGAGATTTTTTTCTAATGAATTTGTTTGGTGGCAACATACCAAAGCACTGTAATGAAGTTGAACTAGCGTGTTCTGCTGAGATTTAACTATTGATCCTTGGCTGATGCAGGCCATGGCTTTTCCTGAGTACTTGTCCACTCAATCTGGGTGTAATAGTCTTCAATCTGTATATCAGGCCAAAGCAATTACCCCGGAGCATAGCTGATGTAAATAAATTATCAGTGGAATTATTCCTATCTGTATCAAGCAACATGTCTAACCGGGAATGAATTATTTTTATGAGAACTACTTTATACTTTGGTCTTCCCTACCAGTTCAGAGCATTGTCTTTGAAAGTTCGTTGACTTCTCTTTGAAAGTCAACAGTTAAATAAAACTCTGTGGCTTTGCTTATAAGTCACAGTGATGGTCAGACAGCTCGATTGTCTATTGTTATGCCTCAGCCTGTTAGAAAGATGTTTTCATTGAAAATAGTCTAGAGTTGAAATTTTATTCACACAGGCTAATGTCATTATATAAATGCTTGTTCTGTAATAACTAGCTAAATGCAGCATCATTTTTTATGTTGCAAATGAGCTGATGTGCCAAGTATATTAAATCAGCTCATGGGAACTAATAATAGATATGTTGATTAGTACAGGTGTCAGGGATTATGGGGAGAAGGCAGGAGAATGGGGTTCGGAGGGAGAGATAGATCAGCCATGATTGAATGCCGGAGTAGACTTGATGGGTCGAATGGCATAATTCTGCTCCTATCACTTATGAATTCCTTTATATCCCTGTCTGAAATAGAACTAAACGATAGCATTTTTTTCAAATTTCTTTTAATGGAACCCATAATGTGAATAGAAGTCACTGCAAATCATTCCATGGGTCAAGCATGCTGTCCATCACCTTCCTCCATAATTTATTATTACGGAATGGGAGATTTGTCATTCCTCATATATGTCAGCAAACTGGCCACATCCAATGTTCAAAAGTAATTTTGCTATTTGTGGTGTTAATATCTTTTCTCTGCGAGATTTGTTACTTTTAACATGTTGTAATAGGATCTGAAATCTGAACGAAACAAATTGTGAAAATTGGAAGGGAGAGCTGGTGAACAAACAGTGGGAAACTAGTTTCAAAGTAGTGGGAAAGATTTAAATGAGTATTTTACACTGCAAATGCCTTCTCCTTTAGGGAATAATTTATATTCCCATTGAAATTTCCTTTCCTTGAGAAAATTTCAATGGGATACATTTAGTTAAGATTAGAGATACAGCATGGAAACAGGCCCTTCGGCCCATTAAGTCCATGCCAACCCATCCCATTAATTTCTCCACTTCTGCTCTTTACCGATGCTAAATGCTCTTAATTCCCCATTTCCATAAGACCCTGCATTCTCCAAAACACTAGTTCTATGGTGTCACACTTTCTCATCCGGTTCCTAGACACTCGGGGCAGAATACAGAGGCCACTTAACTGGTAAAGCCGCACGTCTTTGGGATGTGGGAGAAAAGTGGAGCGTCCAGAGGAATCCCATGCAGTCACAGGGAGAACGTGCAAACTCCACACAGACAGCATCCGAGGACAAACCTGGATCTCTGGTGCCGTGAGGCTCTCCAAGTGAGGTTAGATAGTTATATAAAAGGGGGAGTTATGATGTTTGGATATTACTGAGAGTGGTTGGCTGATTTCTGCTGCCTCTACACAAAGGTCCTGGACTCACTGCATGTGTATCAGTGACAACTGGTGACACGTGTGCGTGGCTTGGCTCTGTGTAGCAACAGACTCTCATGTGATGTTAGACACAAAAAGCTGGAGTGACTGCAGAAAAGGAATAGGTGACATTTTGGGTCGGACCATTCTTCAGACTGAGGGTCAGGGGAAAGGGAAACAAGAGATGTAGAAGATACATAGAGCAAATTAATGAAATATATGCTAAAGCAAAGTCAGAGTGCAGGAGGAAGCACAGAGGAGAAGCAGCGAGAGAGGGTGTTCTTATCAAGTTAGAAGAGCTGCCCAGTCAAGTCAAGAGTCAAGAGAGTTTTATTGACATGTGTCCCAGATAGGACAATGAAATTCTTGCTTTCTGCAGCGCAATAGAATATGTAAACATAATACAGAACGGGAGATAATAGTTCAGTGTGTCTATATACCATAGACCATATATATATATATACAATTAATATCAGATAAAGATCCTGATGGCAATGGAGAGATGAATGTGTGACCAGGATGGTGTGGGTCTTTGATGATGTTGGCAGCCTTTTTGAGGCAGCGACTGCGATAGATCCCTTCGATGGTGGGGAGGTCAGAGCTGGTGATGGACTGGGCAGTGGTCACAACTTTCTGCGTTCTTTTCCGTTCCTGGATGTTCAAGTTGCCGTACTAGGCCACAATGCAGCCAGTCAGCATGCTCTCTACTGTGCACCTGTAGAAGTTCGAGAGAGTCCTCCTTGACATACCGACTCTCCGTAATCTTCTCAGGAAGTAGTGGCCATCAAACTGCCTGGGCAATGTAAATATAGAAACATAAAAACATAGAAAAATAGGTGCAGGAGTAGGCCATTTGGCCCTTTGAGCCAGCACCGCCATTCAATATGATCATGGCTGATCATCTACAATCAGTACCCCGTTCCAGCTTTTTCCAATATTCCTTGATTCCTTTAGCCCTAAGAGCTAAATCTAACTCTCTCTTGAAAACATCCAGTGAACTGGCCTCCACTGCCTTCTGTGGCAGAGAACTCCACAGATTCACAACACTCTGGATGAAAAAGTTTCTCCTCATCTAAGTCCTAAATGGCTGAAACAGATGATAAAGGCATACTCCAGCCTTGCCGTATGTTATACACATCCTGCTATTGTTGTAATTTAAAAAAAAAGTAAACAATTTCAACACTATTATTTGTAAATAATGTATTATAATACCTAAATGGAATTTTAAATTAATGAAAACATTAATGGTTGAAAAAAATGTAACTACCTTTAATTTCCTCTGTTCCTCACAACTGCAAAGGTTTCTATTCAGATCAATAGGCTCACAATCCTATGCCAAATCTAGCAAGGTGGAGGATGAGCAAGTAGGTTCCTCGGTGTAATTGCTGGGAATTCCACCAAGTTCATGCTCTGTTGCTGATGTGGAGTCTATTGCCAGGCAGCAGCGCCAAATTAGCCCAAAGGAATCTGTGGGTATGTTTGGGACTTGTGTTTAGATATGCATGAGGTGATGTTCTAAACTTGTTGGCAAAATCCAGCAACATCTGTGACCATGTTATCACAAGAGACAGTGGTTAGACTGGGGATTAGAATTCAGTCAAGGATGAAGAATAAATTGGTGAAGAAGAAAGAGCTATAGAAATAAACTACAAAGGAACAAAGTCTCCATGTGAAAAGGAAGCAATTTGCAAACATGATCCTGGGTTCTCACAGGCAGAGATATAGGAAATTACTATGAATGAGTAAGGAAATGACAGATATACTGTACCTCTATATTAAAACAAAACATTGCAATCTTTGAGATCAAAGATTAATAAAAAAAGGTTTTGAAGAATGCAGGATCTTATGGAAATGGAGAATTAAGAGCATTTGGCATTGGTAAAAAGTAGCAGTTGAGAAATTAATGGGATGGAAAGTCAACACGTTTCAAAGATCTTAGAGGTGGCAACAGGGATGGTGGATGTATTGGTTTTGACCAAGAAATTCCTTTGATATTAAAATTATACCTGTGGATTGGAAAGTATGAGCCAAAAAATCTACTAATCAAGAAAGAATAGGGAGAAAATAGGGGTCAATGGGCCAGTCACTGACTGATAGTGGGGGAAATGTTGGAATCAGCTATCAGGACCACAGTAACTAAAATAATTTGGAATACAGGTATGTTAAAATGACTTTGGTATAAGGAAGATAGACACGAATTGCTTGAGTAACTCAGCGGGACAGCAGGATCTATGAGTAGAATGAATGGGTGACGTTTTGGATCAAGACCCTTCTTCAGACAGCATCTGCAGTTCCTTCCTACACATTTGGTAACAGAAATTATACTTTGAGACAGCAATGAGTAGATTCAGGGATTGTTAAAAGCAAATTTTGTTTACTAAAATCTTTTACCTTTAGTGTCAAGATTAACATTCATTGACTATCTCCAGATGGCATTAATTGAATATTTCAGAGCCAATTCCATTGCTACAGTTGGGATTTACACAAAGGTCAAATTGGTAGAATCTCTTCCCAAATTAATACTTGCACAGTGTTTTGTTTAGGATAAAACCAACAGGATTGATAAAGGAGAAACAAGTGGCTCTCAAGCCACTGGCCTGAAACGTTAACTCAGTTTCTCTCCACACAGATGCTGCCTTGCCTGCTGAGTATCCTCAGTGTTTTCTGCTTTTATTTCAGCTTTCAAGCATCTGCATTTTTTTTTGTTCTGGAATAAACATGTTATTTGTGTCTGATGACTGTACTTATTAGTTTCACATAGAACAGAAGAACATTTAATAAATTGTCACATAGGAAATTAATACATATGATTGGAGCTCACGGGATTAAGAATAGATCAGCCATGGCAGAGCAGACTCGATGGGCCGAATGGCCTAATTCTGCTCCTATGAGTCCATTAACCTGTTAATGTGGAGTGTGACGTGTAAACAGACTGAAAAGGCAGCAAGGGAATAATCAGAAGGAGCTAAGGGTACTTAACAGATTGGACAATATCTGTGGAAGAAAAAAAGAGTTCATATTTCAGGACATTGACCCTCGATCAGGAATGATGGTCAGCTCCGATGAATGGTCATTGATCTGAAGTGTTAATTGTAATTCTCTCTGCAGAGATGCCACCTTGTGTAATGAGAATCCACAGCATTTTCTGTTCTTTTATTTCAGATTTCATTGCATCTGCAGGACTTTTTTTTTGCACAAGAATAGACTTGTGTGTAATGCAGGTTGTATCCAGGATGGGGGGCACCATATAGATTGGGGGGCCTCAGCTATTGCAGTGCATAACAATGACTTGGATGAGAGGAGAGAAAGAAGCAATATAATGAAGCATGTTGAGAATATAAGTCTGGCGGGAAATTAAAATACAATGAAAATGTACATGGAAGTAGGAAATATAAAATGAGTGGGCAGGAATGTGGAGAGGTTACACTTTGGAGAACAAATCAGAAGAACAGAATATTTTTAACTAGTTTGAGAGACTGGGAAATATTTGGTATGCAGAGTAATCTGCTTGTTCCTCGCATATGAATCACAGAAAAGTAATCAGCAGTCACAGCAAGCACTTTTTCTTGGAATTCATTTCTCACACTGAGGACGTCACTGACAAGGCTAGTATTTATTGACCAACCTTCAATTACCCTTGAGAAGATGGTGGCGAGTCTGATTTTATGAGTCATATAATTACACTTCAGGATGGCATATGGTTTCAAGAATTGTGTCCATGTGTCTTGTTCACTTGTCCTTCTAGGGATAGAAGTTACTGATTTGGAAGTTGTTAGAGTGAAACAAGTAACTTGTTGATGGTATACGCTGTAATGGTGCTTCAGTAATGGAGGAAGTGAATGAACAAGATGGCGGATCGGGTAGTCAAATGGCTGCTTTATCATGGAAGGCCTCCAGATTCTTATCTGTCGGTGGAGCTACGTTCATCCAAGAAAATGGAAAGTATCCCTTCATGCTCCCAAGTTATGTCTTGTGGATGGTGGGAAGTCTTCTGCTGTAGAGTATCCACATCTGGTTGTTTCAGTATTAATGGCACAATATTAATGTGGCAGTCCAGTTGAGTTTCTGGTTGAAGGTGACTGATAGCGGTGAACCCTATGAAGGAAGAATCATCGAACATCAGTGTAGGTGATAAGATTCCCTTTTAGATTAGATTAGATTCAACTTTACTGTTATTGTGCAGAGTACAAGTCCATAGCCAACAAAATGCTTTTCACCATACAGCCATACGAATAAAAAAAATTAGAACACAGAACACGATAGTCTATAACATAAACATCCCTGCACAGCGGCATCAAAGTTTCCCACTGTGAGGGAAGGCACCAGTTCAGTCAACCTCCTCTTTGATGTACTTTGATGTTCACCCGTGGTCGGGGCCTCCCGAGCCCCTCGCAGTCGCCACTACAGGCAGCCCGATGTTAAGGCCCTCTCGCCGGGATGATGGAACTCCGACGTCGGAACGGAAGAACATCCTCAGTGGCTTGGACCTCCGAATTGACCACTTCCTACCGGAGTCCGCCTCTCCCGAAGTCCTCAGGCTGAGCTGGGCGGAGATTTAACGCTGGTAGCCGTCGGCAAAGGGTCCCAGGACTCCGTGATGTTGGTCAGTGCCACCCCTGCTGGGAGCTCTGCAAAGCACAGCTCCACGATGTTGATGCAGCAGACCCAACACTCCGGAGCTTCAAACGGCGATCCCAGGTAAGGCATCGCCCGCTCCGCGATGTATCCAGCGCTGTGCCGCTGCTGCTGAAGCTCTGGTCCGGTCCCCGGCAGGAATGGCCACGCCAATCCAGTTGGTAGGCCGCGAGGAGGGGGGGCGAGGACGCGACTCGGAGAATAGTCACATCCTCGCCAGGAAGTGACTGGAAAACGGTTTCCCCCTTACCCTACCCCCCTCCCCCACATAAAATACTGAAGAAAAATCCACCAAAACATACTTTAAACAAACTAAAAATAAAAATAGAAAGACAACAGACTGTAGGCAGAGGCTGCCATCATGCTGCGCCCCTAGACTTTATTGAAGGTGATCATTGTCCGGCATTTCTGTGGGTGGCGCCATAAGTGATGGCAGCCTCGCCAACGGTCTGTCTGTCTTTTTTGTTATTTTTAGTGTTTTTAAAAAGTTTGTGTTAATGTTCTCTGGTTTATCTTATGTGGGGGGTGGGAGAGGGGGTTGGGGGAAACTTTTTTTCAATCTCTTACCTTGTCGGAGATGCGTTTGTTTTCCGGGTCGTATCTCCGGTCGCTATGCGGCCTAACATCATGGAGCTGGCGACCTTGCTCGAGACTGACCATGAGCCTCACCGTGGACTTACCATTGGAGCCTGCGATCCCTTGCCTGCGATTGACGCTCCAACTGCTGCCTACGGACCTCACCATCGAGTAGCTCACAGTCACGGGTAGAGACTGATGTCTTTAAGCTCCAAATTCGCAGGAGGTTCGACCAGCCCTGACCTGGGGTCCGATCGCCCGGCACGAGGGAGCTGAGATCCCTCCAATGCGGGAGCCTGGTCGCCCGGTGCGGAGAGCTCGACCGCCAGCTATGGGAGCCAAAATCGCCCCTTCAACAGAAGGCTCAAGGCCCTCGACCGCAGGAGAACAAAGAAGGGGAAAGATTGAACTTTGTTTTTGCCTTCCATCACAGTGAGGAATGTAGATGCACTGTGGGGGATGTTTATGTTAAAATGTGTTTTGGGTGTCTTGTTACTTTTTATTGGTATGACTGTATGGCAAATCAAATTCCTTGTATGTTGCAAAACACACTTATGATTATGATTAAGATTAATTTTTACTTCCCACATATCAGCCCAAGATGTAAGGCATGGATAGCCACAGACCTTATTCAGTATGATTAGTACAGATGCATATTTGATGGTCAGCATGAATATGGAGAATGGGTGGACCTGTTTCTGCAAGACTTAGCGCATTCAGGCATGGACTGTTTCATTTTCTAAGGAGTTATGAATGGAATTAAATATTGCACCATAATAACCCCCACTTCTATGTCAAAAGATATTAACCTTAATTCCAAAAGTGTTGGCATGTTGGATGAAAGAAGTACTTTTGGAGCTTTGTAGATCCCTAGTGAGTTCACTGAAGGAGTATCCCAATCCAAAACGTTTCCTATCTATTCTCTCCAGATGCCGCCTGACCCACGGAGTGACTCCAGCACTTTGCGTATTGTTCACACCCAGAGTTATGTGTGCACTCTTGGTCACTTTACCCAAGGGAGATTGAACTTGCTTATGTAGAACAGTAAGAAAGGCCCACTTTGCGTTGAGGGGACGGTCCTTCGTGGAGAGTTCAAGTTCTAAGTTCCCAGTGTTTTAGAAAAATGAGAGGTGATCCTATGCGAATGGCCTTAATGGGATAGACTGTGGAAATGTTCCTTCCAAATGATGAAATTAAAACCAAGAGTTGTAGTCTCAAATTAGGGAGCAAGATGAGGTAAAAATTCTGCATTTCATTTTATTCTCCATGCCAATAGGTTTGTTTATTTTGAATATATTCAAAGGAGAAGAGATTGGTAGTTTTTTGAATTCTAATACTTTGTGTGAAAGGCTGGTAATGTTACAAGAAAGTGAACATTTCCCACAAGCTGCCCCTTTTGCACAAAAAAGGAGACAGGAGAATTGGAGGCTTCTGCATTTATCAAACACACATGGACCTTAATTGTTCCTCAGTTTAGTACCAGGCAGATTGGCTTTAGTCTGGTGTATAACAAGCAGCTCCTGACTTTATTGCGGTTGACAGCTGACAGACTCTAATTGGCAGTTTCACTATAATTGCAACCTCAATTTTTCCCTAAATCCAGTCCAATTTCTTGGCAGTTCTTTTCCCCTATTGTTGCTCATTGAGCAATTATGTAGCCATTTGTGTCGGAACTTCGAAAACTTAATCCCACAGGACATCCCAGGCTGGTGGAGAACAGATTTAGGCTCAATTTTTAAATCAATTAGTGAATTAACAGCAAATACAGTTCAGATCTGGAAGACTTAATATTCCACTTGCATTGAGAAAAGGAGGAAAGGGACAGACAATTATTTTCTCCAAATAAGGATTAGTTTTTGATTGAACAGACAGGTTTAAGTGTTCAAGAAAGTGTCATAGTAGTGGAAAAAGCAAAAATGAAATTAAACGCTGCAAAATGTATAATTTTAATATGCTTCAGAGAGAGCTGGTGTGTGAGATACAATCTCGACAGTCAGAAGTAAATCTAATTGCAACTAATATACATTTTATTTACTCGACAAATTACAAGATAATAGAGCTGTATTTTCAAAGATAAATAATGGATATATTTTCCTTAAGGCAGAATGCCAATTCATTAGATTGTGTCATGAATTTATATCTGTATAGGTCCATTTACAATCCGAGTAAGAAAAGTGGATGAGGATTTATGTTTGTCCTTGGCAGTTTATTCATTGGGACATCACCAGCAAGGTCAGTATTTATTAGCCATCTCCAATTGCCCCTGAACTGAGATCAATAGTCTATATCCTAGGGCAGCTGAGATTCAACCACATTGGTGGGTTTTGATGCAAATATAGAGCAGACTGCATAAGGAAAGCAGATTTCCTTCCTTGCAGGGAAGTTGAAGGACATTAATAAACAAGATGGCCTTTCACAAAGAAGCTTGGTTACCAGAAAGCAAAGGACAGACACAGAGTAACTCAGCAAGTTAGGCAGCATCTCTGGAGAAAAGGAATAGGTGACGTTTCGGGTGGATACCCTTCTTTAGACTAACAGTCTGAAAGGAGAAAGAGAGATATAGACTGTACTCAGGACAAATGAATGGAAGATGTACAGAAAGCTAACTCTGTCAGAAGAAGGGTCTTGACCAAAGATCATAGAGAAGAGCTATGATCTTTGGTCTTGACCTGAAACATCACCTATTCCTTTTCCCCAGCGATGCTGCCTGAACCGCTGAGTTACTCCAGCTTTCTTTGTCTGTCTTCAGTTTAAACCAGCATCTGCAATTTCTCCCAATAAATCTTGGTTACCATTACTGATACTAGCTTTCACACATTCTATATTTATTTAATTGATGCCATAAAGGAATTTCAACTCAGACCTCCAAGTTATTAGTTCAGTTACTTAATCACTATGCTACCATATCCATACTATGCAATGTTTTTGTTTGATTCCACAGAAAAAGATACCAATGTAAATATCCAGTCAGAACTTAATATCAGCAGGCATTGCTGTGAAGTATTGAATAAGGCACCGCCTTTAGCAGCACATATTTCCTGGTGCTGAACACCCATAGAATTAAGAAAAATTGCTTTAATTAAAAAACAAACTGCCAGATGAGGTAGTTGAGGCAGGGACTATCCCAGCATATAAGAAGCAGTTAGACAGGTACATCAATAGGACAGGTTTGAAGGGATATGTACCAAATGCTGGCAGGTGGGACTTGTGGAGCTGGGACATGTTGGTCAGTGTGGGCAAGTTGGGCCGAATGGCCTGTTTCCACATTGTATCATAGAAACATAGAAACTAGGTGCAGGAGTAGGCCATTCGGCCCTCCGAGCCTGCACCGTCATTCAATATGATCATGGCTGATCATCCAAAGAGTATCACTCTTTGACTCTAAGACTCTAACCGGTTGCTCGATGTTGGAAACTCCTTAGTGAGTGTTTACGAGTGCTCCACTTACATCAGAAGTCATTGCCCCATCTCTATGATCTGGGATTCCAAGCCATCATTCTGCACAAGGTCTAGCAGTAGGTGGGGTGGGGAAGAGGAAGAGAGACTCACCTGTGTACCTGGAGGGGGTGGGGGTATTAGAGACCCAACCTAGATACCTGGTGTGGGTGTGGGGGAGGAGAGACCCATCTATATACCTGGTGGGGGGGGGGGGGAGAGAGATAGACTCACCTGTGTACCTGGAGGGGGTGGGGCGCAAGAGAGGGGGGGGGAAGAAGAGAGGGGGGGGGAGAAGAGAGGGGGG